>NW_015386830.1:473561-476216 GCF_001527695.2 Protobothrops mucrosquamatus
AAGTTGGTCTGATTCTGCAGTGATGAAAATATCTTGAGCTGAGTATAACTAAGAAGTCAGAGTTTGGCTCTCCAATCCTCTCTCTTCCTGTTTTTACCTCAGTGGTTTTCATAATTACACTTATAAAATTCCCTATAAATGCAGATTCAAAATAATTATGCTAGGATTGTTAAAATTATATAGTTCTATCAACCATTAACAATATGACATTTTTTTAAAAAAAACATGTTCCAGGGACTCAAATTTAAGAGACATCTTTTAGGACTCCTGGAAAAAGTTCTAAAATATAATGAAAGTATCCCTGTTGTAAAAAGAATGACATGATTGATAATTGGATTTGATACATTATGTGTATACCCGGGATTCGTGTTTTTAATACTATTAAGGACACACACACACACACACACACACATATATATACAGAGAGAGAGAGAGAGAGAGAGAGAGAGAGAGAGAGAGAGAGAGAGAGAGAGAGAGAGAGAGAGAGAGAGAAGGAAATACTGAAAGCAGAAAACAAAACAGAGTTTGAAAAAGAAAATGTAATTAGTATTTGTACTTTTTATGGAAAACATATTTCATTTCGAAAACAGAGGATATACAAAGTTTTGCTTTAGATTAAAATCTAAATATACTTCCTGAAAGGTCTGTATTACAGGGCAATGTTATTTCACACCAAATAGAGGGGTTTTTTTTAAATCACTTAATTGCTTGCTTGGAGCATTGTGGGAAAGTCAGGTACTATTAGAGCTATGACATGGTTCTCATTAATCTTCCAATACCAAAAAATAAGCAACTGGACAACTGTAACAATCAAATGGATAAAATTATTACTTTATCTGACGTCATCTCTCTCCACCGTCTTCTCACAATGTCAGTGAAGTTATTATAATTTGCACAATATGTCAGTGAAATTATTATAATTTATTGTTTAAAATAAATAACACTATTTCAGCTATTTGACACGCAGTATTTTTTTTTTGGATCTAAGGATTGGCAATGGAATTATTGCATCGATGCAAAGGGGGTTTTTTCCCCCTTAAAAGTAGCTTTTTTTCATTTGGAGGGGGTTATATTACCTTTCACTGTGAAAACAGAAGAAGCTGTTAAAAACAAAGGAATGAACAAAAAGAGCAAAAGGCTTCAGACAGCATTGCTGAAAAGTGTGGGTGTATTTGAAGATCCATTAAAAAAATTGCTGCTGTGTGAAAGACACGGCTGGAGGAATTTAACTGTGTGTGTAACAACTTCCTTATTGATTTCTCTTTCCCTTCTTCTCCCACAAATCGTCATGCTGCTTTCTGTTCCCCCTTTTTTTCTTTCACTTCTCAGTGCAGCTAATCATTCCTTTTATCCCATCTTCATTCTGTGGATGTTTGTGTGGATGGTATTGTTTGTGGGTGTGTGTAGATGCACACATTCGTATTTCTATGAATGAGAATGGTTTGTATAACTGAGAAAGACCCAGATAAGGATCGACTATTTTTATTTTTTTATACAAATTTTATTGGTTTTTAAATTTTATTGGGGTATTCAAACAGCCCAAGACAAAACATATATACATAATACAATCAATACATCAAATGAATCCCTCTCTTTTTACCTCGAATAACATAGTATATTTAAAATATCCAATTCTAGCTTAAGTGTATTCAACCTGAACCTGTTTTTAAGCTTCATTAGTTTACAATACCATAATCAAATTAACTTTAAATAAAAACATTTTCAATTCAACTATCCCTTCCACGTATGTTCTACTTTCTTAATTTTATCAAGATCTTATTTACTTCTTCCATTAATCTCCCTTATTTGGAGTAAAATAATCTGTCCTGTACCTATCAAATCCATCAATTAATCAATCTCTTCAAGCTAGAAAAATAATATCATACCTTAAATCATGTCATATAATTTTCATAGAAATAAACCTCAGATTCTAAAAAAAGCATTCTTAATATTCTAAATTGTCTTTAATCCATTATATAAAAATATCTCATTTTCAAGCAAAAATATTAATCTATCCTAAACACATCTAAATATATGTATTTATCAATCTACTCTGTACGTATCTAATCTTTCAATTAATCAATCTCTTTGAGCTGACAAATTAATATCAAACCTTAAATCATTTCAATCCATTAAGTCATAGCTAAACATCCATGTTATAAAACAAACAAGTCATCTTATTGAATTAACATTCAATTAGTTATTAATTCACCCCAACTCTAAAACATCTTTTTACTTCAAACTCATGATCTCAGTCCATAGTTCTAGGTTGCCTTTAATCCAATTTAAGAAATTTTAATTTTCATTTTTCAATCTTATTCTAGCTTTCCTCTTTTGTCACGTAGGTTTCCATAATAAGGCTTCCCTTCCAGATGATAGGTCTCTTTTTGTTGCTTGTAGTGTTACTTGATTCAATGCAGGCCATCTTTTTTTTTTTTAATTTATTTTTTATTTTGCCAAACTCTCCCCCATACATATACCGTGATATTTATCAGATATTAACATACATTCTTTTTACATTCTTATATATAAGATACTTTTAATGAAATAAATACATACACATGACTTTTGGTGTTGCTCGCCCATTTCCCCTTTCACTGCATCCCCACTCCTTCTTCTCTACCTTCTTTCTCCCTTCCTTCTCTTTCTTCCCTA
>NW_015386830.1:478909-532237 GCF_001527695.2 Protobothrops mucrosquamatus
ATCAGAGTAATAAGAGCTTCGGACCACGAATCTGGTATCTTAGCTTCAGAAAGAAGTTCATTATAAAGTTCCAACATTACATTACCTAGTACTTCCTGCAATGTCTTATATAGCTCTGCTGGTAGCCCATCCGGTCCTGGTGTTTTACCATTTTTTTGTCTGTTGATTGCTTCTATCAATTCCATCATTGTTATTTCCCTTCTAATAACTTTTTAAATTTCTCCGGCATTTTAGGTATCTCTGTTTCTTCCAAGAATTGTTTTATCCTATCATCTGAAACTGTTTGTTGCTTGTATAAGTTCTCATAATATTCCCAAATTATTTTTTTCTTTTCTTCATTTCGATGTTGTAAAATCCCCTCAGCATCTTCCAATGCAGGCCATCTTGATCTCTGGTTTGATCCTCTATTTTCCTTGTCCATAAGGCCTCGTTGCTTCAAAAGTTCAAAATTCAGTCTTTGCTTTTCCTGGTCTTGCTTGTAGGGCAAAGTAAAATTCTCTTTATCCTCAGTTAGGTCCTCTTCTTGTATAATCTGTTTTGTTGAGTAGTCAAGTGCAATCTGAGAGTCAGTTTTAAGTTTTAAAGTAGAAATTCTGGCTCTTAGTTCTATAGTAGCCTCTTTTATTGTAGTACATATTTCTTCTTTAGCCTCATAGATCTTTTCCAGTATAGTTTACAGTTTAAGTGTGGTTGCGGCTTCTCCATTTTAGCAATAGTTGAAGAAAAATCCTTTTCCTTTTTAGTGAAAGTTAGAATTGAACATTATCCACCCCCACAGATCACACAGCTAGCTCAAATTATCTTTTCTCTTGAAAAACAGTTTGAAGGCCAAAACCATCTCATCTCCAGATAGACAAGAATCCAATATTAATTTTTGACCAGTAGGTGTCCTCAGTGAGTTAAAAAGACTTCTTCAAACGCCATTTTTCCTTTTTTCTATTTTTTAAAGGAAGAATAGAACAAGAAATACTCTGCCGATATAATACCGCTCCAAAAAACACAAAAAACAGTTTTTTCTGCAGCTCAATGTAAGTAGAGATAGAATATAGTCTTTAAATGAATATTTATTTGTTTTTTCTGTCCTTTTATAAAATGCATTTGTTCCCACGATTACCAAAGCCGCTTTCTCCAGACGGGGAAATAATAGCACAAACAGCTTCTACAGGCAAAAACAGCACGGGGTGTGGAGAGGAATAAAAAGGGTCTCACCTGGATCATCTGCGGTGGGTTTTTAACGCTTAGATGACGATGTGACTTTCGGCTGGTGCAGCAGGGTGATCGGCCATCTTGCAGGCCGATCTTTGCTCTGTCGGCCCTAAGGAGATAGCTGGAGACTCGGGGGAAGCTGCCGCCCTCCCCTATCTACCAGCAAGCCTCCTCCTTGGTGGTCACCCCTCCAGGGCGACTGTCGACCCCCTGGGGGGTTTATCGGTGAAGGAAACTCCGGGCGGCACGGAGACAAGTCTCCAGGCACGACCGGCGTCGCCGTGTTCCGGAACCGGAAGTCAGGATCGACTATTTTTATAATTCACATTTTACGTAGGACAAAAGACAGCTAGTTTAAGATCAAATACTCAGGTCTCAATTTAGGGTTACCATTTTTCTAATTATTTTCATAGTTCAAAAAAGAGCATATTCTAGAAATGAGGTTAATTGTATAATGTTATGTGAATGGCACAATGCACAAAATGTCTTTTTGCTGCCTTCTCACAGTGAAACTACCAGTGGCTCATTGAATTAGTTACCTTTGGATGCTTTCATCAGAATCAAGTGGGCCCAAAGCTGTGTTTCAAAATCAAAAGTCTTTTAGCAATCATGGTATGAAATTGAGAGTCTCCAGTTTCAATAACATTTATTTATATGTTTTCTGGCCTCTCTTCCTCTTCTACACAAGTGGCACCAAGAATGACATTGCCACAGACTTTAGCTGGGAAACACCTGTTCTGTTCTCCTTCCATGTATGCTACATGGACAGAAAAGTTTGGAATTGTAGTGTCAACAGAGCAAAAAAAGAAACTATCTAGAAATCTAGACAATCTATGGGAATCCATGGCTACCCAAATTAATTCTTGAATTCCTCAGTAGATATCATTTGTCTTCTGTTACTGTCTTTTCAGCCAGAGATTTTATAACCATCAATATTAATTTGTTGCTTTGATGTAATTGTCCGGAACAAAAATATTATATTTTTGTAAATCAAAGTATTAAATCAACTCCTGAAAATGAGGCAGAGAGTGAGGTAGGGAGAAACAAGAGCACGGGACTGCAAGGGAATTTGTAAACCAGCTATTCTTGGAGCCTATAACATTGTGGCTGCAACGGTCCATGGATATCTCTTTTACTGTCATCAGTGTTTGTGTTCCAGTTGATTCTATTATTTTTAGATTCTTTTAACTAAACATCATAAAATGGAAGTTACGTAAAGCTATGAAGCAAAATGCCAGCCTCCAGCATTATTCCTATACAGTATGCAAGAATACTTCTGGACTTTGTACTTTTACCTATTTTACCATAATGGGTAGAAATGATTTGGCGTTGCAGCTCAGTACTTCATTTCAAAATTTCCTTCTCTGCCCAGAACTTAAACAAAGTGATATGGCAGGATTTAAGTGGTGAAGAACTTGCTTAAATAAATCCAATGAGAGACAGTACATTAAATCCCAAGTCTATTCCGTTGTTTAACAATTCTTATTGTTAGAAAGTTTTTCTTCCTTTCATTTTTTTAATACCCTTCTAAAATGTGGCATCTCTAATTGAACAGAACAAGATCTGACCATAACAGACTGGAATACAATTATTGTTATGACTATTCATGATTGAAGTAGTATGTTTCTGTGAACATTCTTGCTATACCCAGTCTGAACTGAAGAAGTTTCTTGGATGAGAAGCAAAGCATCAAGGAAAAACAAAGACCAGTTGCCTTTTGAAAAAAGCACCTTTGGGACCACCGTAACCTGGATGACTGAGAATCTCCATAGACGTTCTTGCTATACTTTTTCACCTTCCACATATGAAGTTCTCATTAGAAGTTAGATCCATCCATGGAGATTGTAAGTAGAGCCAACAAATTTAATACTCTTCCCCACATGTTCTCTAACTAATTAACCATGTAGTTATGTATAAAAGAAGTTCCAAAGGAAATGTAGAGAAAAACTGCATGCATTGGACCAATAGGGAGCAAATTCGTATATCCTCGCATATTTTTTCCCAGGAAGCAACTAGAAAGGTGAGTATAACTAAACTGTGTGTGAATTGGGCAGCTATATAATTTTTTTAATAAACAAAATAAATAAACACTAACATTCAACGAGGAGTTGCTTCATCAGCCACCTAGACTCTATAACAAACACCAATAAAAACTTTAAAATAACATATGCTTTATTGAAAATCATGTTATGATAATGTATTTGCATTGCACTCATGTTGGAAGCTCTGAGGCGCTTCCAGGTTGAAAGGTTTAGCTGGTGACATCATCGTTGCCTGGGGGATGCCCAGTTGGGCGCTCCTTTCATGTCCCCACTGCAGCAAAGTTTGGGAGTGCACCCCACCCTACGGCAGCACTCGGGTGGGGCTTAATGCAATAAACTAGTATATAATAGTAATAGACATTCATTTAATTTTATCAAGATTATATACTGGTTTCCCTATTGGATGGTAGGATAACATTTTTCTCATTATAACATTATGCCTCTCTCTCATATGAAAAAACCTTCCTTGGTTAACATCAACAACAAATTAAACTTCCACATTTTGTAGCGCACTCCTTACTTTGTTAGCATTTGAATGAAACATGATAGTCAAGCTTCTTGTGTCTTCACTAATATACATCCTATAATGATTGTATTATTTCTGTCTATATAAAAAGGAATTTTGCCTTCTCTTCTTGTATATTAAATTTGTCTGGCATTTCTTTGACACTTCAGTAATAACAACAGAAAACTTACTTTTGTTTGCTCCTGTGTATGAGAAACAATTTTCAATAACGAGTTGCTTCAGCAGCCACCCAGTCTATATCAAGCACAACAACAACAACAAAAGTGAATCTAAGCCATATTTTAGGATAGATCCAACACTGGAGCATAATATAAACCTTTGACTAGGAAATCAACAACCTGCCTTTAAAACTGACTAAGTGACCCTAGCCATTCCTTTTCCTTCAGTCAAACTCACTTTCCGGGCTACTGTGAGAATGAGAGAATATACAAATATACAAAGGACATTGCAATATATAGCCTATTGTATTTAATTGGCCTGTAAGATACAATTCCAGAAGCGTGTGTACGTTTATTTAAGGAATTGTGGGGTTTTAAAGAAACATTTCCCTATATATAAAACCACATTCATTCAATTATGCAATATGTATATAACTCTGTCAACAAAGAATGTACTTCAGATGGCTAGTAATGCTAAGTGACAGTGGCACAATATTATCGAACTGGTAACTCTGCTTATTGTTGAATTTCCCTGTCAGTTTCTAAGGTAACAGTTTCTAGCACTATATTTATCAGAATGTTTTCCCAAACACCTCCACCAACACTTAATTAATCAAACTGTAACAACAGTTTGTCTCTAGTGATTGCAAATTAATAGCAAACTTATGTACAACTATTAAGAGAAAGATGACACCAGTAAAAGCCAATTTATTTAAAGACTTTTGCTTCATATTATAATAGTTTTGATTTTTTTACTTTTATGAAAAAAATAACCTAGCAATCATAAACCAGAAAGCACTAACAAATAACTGACAACATTCCAAAGAAATATCCTGAAGCAGAGAGATTTTGCAGATTCATTTTTATGCCAATATAATAAACCTAGAGAGACAATTTGTTGTAGTGGTTCAGGCATCATGCTAGAAAATAAGAGACAATAAGTTTTACTCCCACCTTAGGCACAAAACCAGCTAGGTAATCTTTTTCTCTGACCTAGGAAGAAGGCAATGGCAAACCACTTCTGAAAAACCTTGCCAAAAAAAACTGCTGGGACTTGTCTAGGTAGTTTCCAAGAATCGGACACAATTGAACAGAAGAAAAAAAAATTAAGCTTAGTTCGAAGTGAATATATACAAATGTACTGTATATAGATTAATGAGAAACTAAATTGTAGATTAAAATCATTTACTTTAATGTTTCTTAAAATGCAACTATGAAGACTGTTCTGTTAAATATTATTTTTCATATAAGACTCAGATTTCATGCAATCTAGATTCTTGAAAGCCAAAATAAGTTTTTGTTTTTTTTAAAAAGTCAACATTACCCAAGTCAGGGGTCCTCAACCCCTGGCTGTGGACCAGCACCGGGCCGTGACATGCCAGAAACTGGTCCGTGCAAACAAGCAAAGCCCCATCCGCGGGATGCAGGCAGTACATGAAACCACGCCCCCTCCAGTCTGCAGAAAACCTCTCTCCACCGAACTGTTCCTGATGCTCAAAAAGTTGAGGACCTCTGACCTAAATGAAGATTGAAGACCATAGAAACAGAAGAGAACTTAGACAACATAGGAGATGATGTAAAATAAACAACTAGAGCAATATTGTGCCATTGCAATACAATATCTCTTTTTATATGCACCATGATGTCTCACACACACACATACAAAAGAGCTGGCACTTAGAGCTAATACTCCAATGGTTAGCTTTACAAAATAAGGAAATTGATTGTACTGTTGAGGGAGTGGCCTTGGAAGACAGGAAAAAAGCTGCAGCCTAGCAGAGGTTAGATAAGAGGCAGCTTATCTACTTTCAAAATCGCAAGATTGCTGTCAGTTCTCCAAAGTAATCCAGACCAAAAAGCACACCCTGGTGTATTAGCTACAAGTCTGAAAATACATCTCTCCCCTCTCACCTTTACAGGGTAAGAAACTAGAAAGGGTCCTGTTATGTTTGGTGTTTGGTGAGGCATTCACGAGGCAGCAGGTGAACAACAACTCTTTATTAACAGTTTAAACAGAACCTGGCTAACTGTCACTTCACCCCTATTTATACACTCAGCCACTAGGTGGCGGCCAATAGGATTCAAGTATTAGTTCCTGCTTTAACACAAGTTGACGAGCATGTACAGTAGACAGAAAGTCTGGCCCTGAACAGAGAGAGTCTTATGACCGTTTTTTCAACATTTCCAAGTAATTCTCCTCAATACATTACAGGTCCCTTCTGAGACATTTGCCATGCCCCCCATTCCTTCTGCAAGCTCAGCTGCTTCTTATCTGACCATTGCCTAGGCTGTGGCTCTTCCTGCTGCCTCTCAAGGTCATTCCTTATATATTAACATTGACTGACTGACTGATTGGTTTTCTGTCATATCAGCAACCATGTTTGACAGATTTTTCTCCAAAATGATATATCTTCAGCCTGGTCCTTCAGGTTTTCCAAGAATGCACCTATTGCAGTGTTTCTCAACCTTGACAATTTTAAGGCATGTGGACTTCAACTCCCAGAATTCCACAGCCAGCATTGCTGGCTGTGGAATTCTGGGAGTTGAAGTCCACATGCCTTAAAATTGTCAAGGTTGAGAAACACTGACCTATTGCTATAGGACAGTGATGGCGAACCTTTTAGAGACCGAGTGCCCAAACTGCAACCCAAAACCCACTTATGCATCGTCGGGTGCCGGGTGGGTGTGGCCAATTGGGGGGGGCGTGGCTACGGTGGTAACGGCAGGCTGGGTGGGACTAAAAAGTTCAGTCAATTCCAACTTTGCAAGATCTTTTTTTTCCCCGCGAGAAGTTGAAATTGACTGATTGATTGAACCTTTTTTTTTTTTGCACACGGCGGCGGAGGCCTAAAACGAAAAGGTTTTATAAAGCCCAGCTGAAGGCCTAGGACTGGGGCGACGGCGTGCGTGCCCACAGAGAGGGCTCTGAGTGCCACCTTTGGCACCCGTGCCATAGGTTCGCCACCACTGCTATAGGAATAGGGTCCATCCACCTGGCTGAAGGTTGTTCTCTTCTGTTTCCTTCCACATTTCCTACCAGTATAGGCTTCTCAAGAAAGCTAAATCTTTGCATAATGTGTCCAAAACTTGGTAGTTTTAGCTTGCTGATTTTTTTCTTGAATGAGAACTCTGTATATAATCCATTTGCCTGATATATATTTTTTTTGTTATCTATGGTTTGCTCTAGAATCCTAGACAACCAATGCTCAAAAGTAGCAACATTTTTCTATTCTGCTTCTTCAAAGCCTAACTTTCACTTTCATGGAATTTCACGGGGGGGGGCTGCATGATTCTAAGCTTAATAGGCATGGAACAGGACGGGTCGCAGCATCTGAATATCTTTTCCAAAGAAGAAGGAAATACTGTCTGAATGACAAAATTCCTTCCTTTTCTTAACATTTCCTAATTAGAAAAGTTCTACATTGGTCTTTTACATAATTGTTCAGAACAACTGTTGTGTAATTCATATGATTAACCTGAAAGTCAGCCAGAGTCACACTATCTTAAACTTGTGGCTTACATTTTAAACGCCCATAAAATCATCATGAAGAGGAAGACAGAATTATATGATGACACTCTTTTCTAATGGAAATATTATAAACTGAATGTGGGAACTTAACACAAATATACTGAAATCACACTCTTGCCAAATCTTTCATTAGCAATAGTTAGAAGTGAGAACTACTTGTGTTCCCCATAATTCATATATGACACTCCATCCATAAAATATTAAACTGGGTGCCAGATTCTTTGTTTGTCCCACACCCAAGCTGTGAATGAGAAAACTACACAGAACAGATTTCTTACAAGGCAAGTTGACACACAGACAACCTGACTGTTATTTGTGCTAAGGATCGCTTTTGCATATGATTTGTCTGAACTTTACACAGCTGCCATTGAAAAAATTCTGTTTCTTTGGAAATCATAAAGACTTCTGTTGTGGTCTGATGCCATTCTAAAATTGGATGTGGATGACTTAAGAGAAAACAAAATCTCTTTTCTCTTTTCTTTAGAGCAAACAAGTACAGATCACCTGTAGCAGAATTCATTTAGCTCAGCTTTGTACCAGACAGCCAGTTTGTTATACTAAATATATATAAAGTAGATGAATAGATTAAGTTTAAGTATTTCAGTCCTGCATGGAAAGCAAACTACATGTCTGAGGTCTTTGCAAGAAGGACAAAGAGGTCAACAGGGAGAAGAAATAAATACTGATGGACATACCTCTGAGGCCTTTCTCCTAGTGTTAAGAAACACAGTTCATTGGCTTGGCACTGCTCATGCTTAAACAGTTGCCACTGTTTCAGAATTTGGATGTCTTTGAATTCCTGCACTCCAATTCTTTAAGGAAAGCCACTAAATCATTAATTAAAAAAAGAAAAGGAAGAAGTTCCCTTTGCAAAATTTTGTCCTGAGGTGCTCTTGATCTATAATTTTTCAAACCCACATGGGATGCCCATAAGGTTGCATATAGACTTTGAAGATTTCAGTGTTGTCAGTCAATGCAATAGCCAGGTTTTGCTGTCCTTCCTGTAAACCTATGTGGTCCCCAGTCACAATGCAATTATGGTAAAACAAGCAACACTGCATCAAAGTGACAAGCAGGGGAACATGATTTACAAAAACAGTGACATTTAATGCTTCATAAATTGTGTACCAACTCTCTCCCTAAACATAAGATAGAGGATAAGAGTCAGATGTGGATGTATATATATGCGGTCAGGTTCTTGCTCAGGGAATAATTGTGACAACTGACTCAGATTCCATATTTGGGGGCATCCCAATCACAATTCAGCTTTTGAAATATTCCAGCAGATCAATCAGGGTAAAAACCTGTAAAAGCCCAGTGACCATTTTGTGTCAGCCATTCAGGGTAGTCTAGAGCAGGGCTTTTCAACCAGTAGTATGGGTACCACCTGTGGTACATTGGCACCTGGCAGGTGGTACGCGACCATCCTAGAAAAGTGGTAGCGAGGGAAGGGAATGAGCTGAACCGGTGGCAGCACCACACAAGCCTGAGCGAGAGATGGCTGGAGCTGCAGAGCTGTCAGGGCTCAGCGGAAGCGCCAGGATCAGTGCCAGGCTCCAGCTGGAGCTCGGTGCTGATCCTGGTGCTTCTGCTGAGCCCTGAAGAAGCACCAATCAGCTGGAAAGCAGCACTGATCCTGGCACTTTGCTGAGCCCAGAAGAAGCACCCATCAGCTGGAATGTTGCAGCTTCTCCAGAATCTTGTGATTTACATTCAAATGCTTGGCAACTGATTCATATTTATGGCGGTCACAGTGTCCCAGGGTCATGTGAAGTGACCAAAACCTGCTGCAACCACCCAGCAGACAGGGGGAATAAAAACCAAACACCACCCCATCCCACCCCCGCTGTCAATCCTCAACAGAAATGCTCATAACAATGAAAACCTCGGACAGGATGAAGAGTGCCACCGGGCGGGCAGGCAGGTGTCTTCCTTGGCTGTGGCTTGGGGGGCACTTTTTTCAGTGCCATTGTAACTTCAAACAGTCACTAAGCAAACTGTTGTAAGTCGAGGACTACCTGTACTTTATCACTTTTTTCTTTTCTTTTTTTTTTTGGTCAAGTTTTTGACACCTTGCTAGGTGACTGGTGGTACTCGGATATTGCCATATCCTAAAAGTGGTACAATGGGAAAAGGTTGAAAAGCCCTGGTCTAGAGAAGAAATCAAAACCATGAGTACTAACACTACCCGTATTGTAAGGTCACAATAACAGAATCTTGGAAATCTGAAAGTACTTTCCCTCTCCCCTGCCTTTACTTTCCAGAGGAATATGGAGGGGCCCTTCTGAGATATTTTCTCTACCTCCATGCCTTCGGTGGACTGAGATATATTTTGTCAGACTATTGTCTACGCTACAGTTCTTCCTCCTGTTTCCTAAGGTTATTCTCACAGCCTATTGCATTTTAGTAAGTCATGTTTAATCCTATCTTCCTATTACTGAGGCACAATACTTCAAATGCTACATTTAAATAAGGATTCAAGAAACTGAACACCCTATTTCTAACAGTTAATCACAGCTGAGAGCTGCACTTGCTTCAAGATATAGTTTTCTGTTCTTGTTTGGCTAATTTTCAGAAATATCCTGCTTCTGGTTTTAAAATGCCAGCAAGCCACGAAACCTATCAGCCTTTGTTGGACCTGACTTCAATTTGTTCAAGTCTTTTAAAAGTCTATACAACATGCAGTACAATAACACATATATTTCTGTCATCATATAACAGAGTTATAGTTTACATAAAGATAGTTGGCAGTTTAATTGAAAGGGCCTCCCAGGACACTAGGCCTTGACTGCCAACCACATTACCTGAGACATGACTGGGGAGGTTATAATATTTTCCAGACAAATCCTTGCCTTAGAAAGCAATTAGAGGTCTGCAAGCAGACATGCCTGCAATCACCCAGTACTTGACTTTTTTTTTTTTTTTGCAGATATGCTGCAAAGACATGCTGCACGTCTACAATCACCCAGTACTCAATTTTCCCCCCAGAGAAATGGGAAAATGTTTTATCTACATATTGGACAGATCACGAAAACAAAACACAAATAAACCACTTAAAACAGCAATATTCCAAACAGTCCCTCTTTTCTGTCTTTAGAGTCAGTTTGGTCTAGTGCAGGGGTAGGCAACCTTGACTCTTTTATGACTCGTGGACCTCAACTCCCAGAATTCCTGAGCCAGCCATGCTGATGGGAAAGGGAGAGATTTCCAAGCTGAGCCATGCTGGCTCAGGAATTCTGGGAGTTGAAGTCCACGAATCATAAAAGAGCCAAGGTTGCCTACCCCTAGTCTAGTGGTTAAGAATCAGGCTAGAAACCGGGAGATTGAGAATTCTAGTCCTGCCTTATGCACAAAGCCAGCTGGGTGATCTTGGGCTAGCCGCTCTCTCTCAGCCCTAGGAAGCTGGTAGTGGCCACTACTTAGGTAGTTTTTTGAAAAATCTACCCAACAAAACTGCAGGGGCTAGTCCAGGTAGCTACCAGTAGTCAAAAACTGACTTGGGTATATACACATACAAACACACACACAATTCCTTCTCCATGTAACTTCTATCCATTTCAACCTACTTAAAGAAGCATGAATGTTGACTAATTCATAAATAAAGCAGTTTCCATTCTGGATTTGGAGGGAAAGGTAGCTCAGCTGATTTTCAAGCCATGTCAGTATGAAGTGGTAATAAGATTCATCTAACTTTGAATAATGTTTCTTTTCAGTCATCTTTTTATATTAAAAATAGCAAATACTATATGCTTTCGTAGATATATGCTTTATTGTTTTTCTTACTCTTTTTTATAATTTATCAAAACTAAATGATTTCTGAGATAAAACACTGAAAAAAAACCATAATATTTTATACCAACGCTATATATAAGTACCAGCATGGTAGACAGATTTTCAATCCTTTCCCTATAATTCCTTAATCAAAAATGTCTGCTTCTTTCCTGCTTTCCTACTTTCTTTGCACACTCAACTGAATTTGCAGAAAGTATCCTACCATTATTATTAATATTTCTTGATCCACTATTGATTGCCATGTCAGCAAAAGTGTTAATCTAGGAGAGTTTTTGTCCAATGTGCTCCATTCTCTTCTTTGAATACCACCATTCAGAATAATTCAATGCTATCCATAAAGCTGGCTAAGAATGATAATACATACAAAGTGTTTTTTTTATCTAGTAAAGTAACCTAGTACTGGTTAACAAGGCAGATTTATTACAAGAATAAATGAAAAATAAACCAAAAGGCAAAAGAATGAACATACTTTATTCCACTCTATTCAGTGAAACTTATTCTGAATTATGTATAGATCTGCAATCTGAACAGAAATATTAATTAGCTGGATACCTTTAATTACAATCCTTTTACTCAATCCTTGAACTGACATCTCCAAAATGGTCCAAATTGAAAAGCTTTTTCTTCCTTTCAGATATTTATCTAAATATTGATTACTGAATACCTGTTCCTCAGTGAAATAGAACCTGCATTTAGTTATTTTCAGTTCATTTTTTGTAATACCACTTAGTTGAGGGAAAATTAAAAATATATAATACAAATTTATTTGGAAAACATCTGGTATGTTTGAAATATAATCCAACTTAATCTATTCCAGATCATAGTGTAAAAAGTCCAAATGAGATTTGGAACAAAATGGCTATAGAGATTCTCAGTCATCCAGGTCCTGGTTGTCCCCAAGATTCAGTTCTGTCAGAACTGAAGAAACTTCTTGGATGAGAAGCGAAACGTCTTCAAGGAAAAACAAAAGTCCAGTTGCCTTTTGATAAAAAGCATCTTTGGGTTATTTGGAACAAAATAATTAACTACAGCCTAACTACAGTACAATGAATGTGAAACATACTCTTAGAAGCAGGATTTTTCAATATCTGTTTCCAGGCTTTGGTTATCATGTCTAGTGTCACTCAGGAATGACTTTTTAGCATGTGTATCAACATGGACCATTTTAGAAGATCTGGGATAATGGAACTGAACTGCATTGCAATTCATTAAAACCAATTCAAATATAGAATGTGCTAATAATCATATTTTCATTTACTTAATACCGAGGCTTCAGTATATTGCTTACCTATAACTGATAATTTATCCTGATTTATTACCTGTGAAAGAAAAATAATTGGAAATATATCTTTATATATTTATTTCTCTTTTTATGGCAAATGAATTTATCTAAAAGAATAAACTGAAAGAAGGACTTTCTTTGCTTATCTTTATGCACAGGAGAATAAAATGTAAGCCTAAAATAGGCTTTAAACAGAGAATCGACCAATGTAAGGTCCTTCAGAATTGGTTCTACATTAAGCCCAACTAGAACTTTTATAGCTGAATTCTCTACCAGACAAATTTTCTAAACTGATTTCATGAGTAGCCTCAAATATAACACAATACTGTAGCCCAGACTGGAAGTTACTAATATATCAATCATTATAAAACTACCTCAGTTTAGAAAAGGGAATAGCTGGTGGATCAGACAAACCTGCTAAGTTCATTACTATAAGAAATGAAGCAGCTGTTATGAAAATGAAAGAGCAGAAAGGAATAAAAGAGTTAATCAGTCACTAATTAAACTTGTATATAATAGACCTCTTGCTAACCAGATAAAGGAAAGGCATTAACAGCTAAAGATTGAATCAGTTTGTTGCTCCAAAATAAAAATAAATCTCCAACATCATTCCTTAGAGGACCTCAAAAATTTAGGTATAATTGAACATGACTGCTTTTCATCAAAAGAAAATGTATAAACAATATTACCCTTTATTTTTTGTCCTTTGAAGACACATCTCAACAGAATGTCTTTTGTTCTGCAGAAATCTCTGTGTTTCCCATCAGATACAATATTTTTGTCTACTTTTTATATTACCTATGACTTTACTGAAAATTATATTGATGTATATAAAAAAGGACACAGATTTGTAATGTATACTCCTTTTATGTGAATGTTGCTAGGCAACAAGTAGCCCATACTAATTTTCACGATGGACAAGTCTTTGAATTTAGTGGGGGAAATAATAGCTTAAGCAAACAGATGGGATTGTACAGTTAGGAAGAATCTGAACAAAGTTTTTCAAGCATTTCTTACAGGTTGGTTTTCTTTGGTATGAGTAGAATTCATGACAATAATGTTGCATCAAATGTGAAATATGTGTAACATTGGCTAAAAAGGGACAAAATATGGCAGCAGGAAGATAAAAGGCAGAAATAGAAAATTATGGATCAACCTATATATACAACAGGTGGCAGGACATAGTTGATCTTGACAGCTCTTGAAAAAGCTAAGTATTTATTTTAATTTGATATTATATATATAATATTTAGAAACTGCCCGTATCCCTCACAGAGTGACAATCAAAATAGGATTAGATCTGGCTAACAATACCAAGATAGTATTATTTCTTTGAGAACAACAGTAGAATGTAAACATTATGACCTATATAAGCTAAATGTTCTTTATGTGATTTTTCAGTCAATTCATATTGTTGAATTTTCATGGCTCTACATTACCTAATGCACGAACATAGGTTCTTTTCCTTGAACATAATTGACTTTGCAAAATATAGCTTTGTAAGGAAACTGACACCTTCACATTTCAAAAGCAAACAAAATGTCTGAAGAAATATAATCCAATCTTCGAAGTAACTCTTTGTTTCCAAAGTTTTGCTTTTAATTACTCTGAATTCTGTATTGGCTTAGGCATGTGCAGTAATTCCTACTAAAGTCAATTCATTAAGCCAGTTTGACCCTCCCCCCTTAAAAGCAACTTTCCCTTTTTGAAATGTGAGCATATGTGGAAGTAGCCCTTAAGTTTCTGATGGTGTGAAAAAAAAATCCCTCTCATTTACTCATCTTTATTTTATCCATATTATAATAGATTTTGACCAGTTCTTTCCATTTTTGAAAGTATCACTCTATTCACTCTTTTTAAGCCATGATTTCATGATCTCACAAGTTGGATTTTTTGCACAGCCCTTCCTCCAACATTTTCTTCTACTACCTAGTGTACCTTCTTTTCCAAAACATTAGTGTTAGAAGACTTTCCTCCATGCCAACTCCCATTGGCAGAAGAACTTCTGTTCAGGATATTTGTCCAATCTTTTTATGCCTCCTTGTCTGATTGTCTCTGATTATCTATATTTAACTTAGACATTTGTGAAATAGTCCAGATAAATGTTTTGAACATTATACCCATTATATAAAATATTACTATAATATTTGGCAATATATTATCTCCTATTTTACTACATGGAACTATTAAGTAGTCCCTACAGTCAACCATATTTCGTTCTGCATCACGTGTCCCTGAGCTTTCCCAACCACTCTTAAAAAGAATCATAAATACCTGTTGTTCAAATTATTTTCTAAATTCTATTGTTCCCAACAGCAAAGATCATGACATCAAATAATATTTGCATCTCATTTTCTTACATTGCTAGAAACACTTCCTGATGGGGGGATAATTTATGTAAGTATACTGGATCCTGCCATCAAAGCTGTCACTCATTTCTCTACATGCACTACATGGAAGCTAGTGTTTAATTACTCTTCTGTAAACCAGATACAGGCTGTTGGTTATTAAAATGCTGTAGGAGCACACAAATGTGATCAATACAAAAGCATATTAAACTGTATTTTAACTGTTCATATATCAAGTGGATTCATTTGCTTTTGTCCCTTTTAATGTCATAATAATTGCTGTTAAACATAAAATAGCCAAAAAGAAAGACAATGCTTTACAAAGACAATGCTTTACAAAGACAAAGACAATTGTAAAGAATTGTGGATCCACATTTTTGTGAACAAGTTTAACAAAGAAATGTTTAAACAGCACCACAGGTGACTACAAATTCCTAAGACTAAATTCAGAAAATATTAGCACTCCATTGTTAGGATTCATATTACTGGCTTCCCATAATATTTGACAATTTTTGGTTCCTGATGATTGTTAATAGGACCACAAATTTATATAACATCTTACTGATTCTTAATAGAACAGAAGTCAATACAGATTTCATTGAGTTCATCAGGAACTCTTTGTTGAGTTCATCAGGAACACAAGACACATACAAGTCACCACTTCTATTTTTCCTCACAACACCACTGTGAGGTAAGTAAGGTGAGAGATTGAGACTAGACCACAGTCAATCCCTGAGCTTTTGTAGCTAAGGTAGACTAGGACTTGATGTCCTTGCTTTCAGTCCAGTGTCATAATGTCACTGAACTGGAAGTTAATAATCACATATTACGTATGTAGCCTATTTCCACATGGAATAGAATGTGGGGAGCAGAGTAGACTGTTCATCTTCAGGCTCTAACATGTTTTTAGAGTCATCTATATTTTTTAAAAATCATGCAAAATAACAAGACTTCTATTAGTCTAGCCTATTATTTCTTACTCAGAATCTAATTTTTGTTTAAAGGAACATTAAAACATTCACTCTTGTTCGCAGTTGGATGTAGTATATTTCTACAATCTCAACAGCTATAGTTTGATTCAGATCTAACATGGCTCAGTTTATAAAATAGACATGCATATACAATATACCCATGGACAACCTCCTTCTTTGATGAACTATCACTTATATGTAGTCCTAAATCTTATCTTTGGATCAGATACACCTAGCTTTGTGGCAATTCCAGGCTAGAAGTATTGCATTTTAGAACATGTAATTCATTTCTAGATTTGCCCTGATTAACATACCAGCTGTATTTACTCATTGAGACTAAACCAATTAATTACAGTTAGAAGAGCTGGTTATGAAAAAGTCTGTAGGAGTAAAAGTGTCTTGAAGGCTTGAGATGAGCCCCTAAGCTAAACTTACTGGTAATTGGAATAAAAAATAGATATAATCATCTTTCTCACATGAAATCAGTAATAGGATGGGAAGCAATGAATTATACTAGCACTTGGGTCTCACACTGCAAGTTGTCTTGTTTTGAAGGTGTAAAAACCAAAAATCGGTGAAGACTTTTTGCTGCCATCTGCTGTTACGAATGCATAGCTCTAACCAACCTGTTCATTGTTTTCCCAGTTGTCAAAACATGACTGCAGCGTTTCATTTATGCCTCAGATACATACCGTTATATAAAAATAAAAAGACTGAGATCCAAATATCCATATTAAAGTAGAAGCAGAGTAAATGAATACATGTGCGGACACACAAATCTTCCCATATATATGCCTGGCTGAGGAATTCTGGGAGTTGAAGTCCACAAGTCATAAAAGGGCCAAGTTTGAAGACGCCTGGTCTAGACTGATAGGACTAATTCTCAAAACCAGTGACAAAACATACATGATAGAAATATCTTTTCCACTCTGTCATTTTACTTCAATTACTAACTAAAAGGCTAAAAATGGTAATTAATATTATTGTTACATAATTCCTTCATCCATTTCAACTAAAAGCATATACAAAATAGCCTTCTTAAACCAGATACTACTTTTTCTGCATAAAAGCAAAAGGGATCATTTTGTAGCATTTTCATTTCAAAACATTTTGCTCAATATATTTTGTTTTAAAACTATAGAGATAAAAAATAAATTGGGTCTGAGCATTTGATTTATTAGGCTCTGTTTTGCTGAAGTGTTAACTAAATACTATAATCTTTTGCAGTGCCATATTCCAGCAAAAGTTAATTTCATACAAGTTGTATTAGTCAAGAACTCATCACTTCAGTATTTTTTTCTGCCATATGTGAATTGCCCAACATTTTCAGCTTGATCCCACCAACTTCCCATCTTGATAAAGTTATCAGTTTTCCACACTTATTAAGAAAGTCAGAGTTATTCAGGCTGGGCTCATTTTTCCTTTCTAGTTCATTTCCTTCTCTTTTCTACTACCTCGTAAAAGGTAGTATCAGAATTGCAATAACCTCTAGGTCTTTAAATTCATAGTTCTATTGACTATTCCAGTGTTTCCAATTTCAGCAGCCTTAAGATGTATAGACTTTGACTCCCAGATTTCCTCACCAAGCCCAACCCATGCTGGCTAGGGAATTCTGGGAGTCAAAATCCATACATCTTAATATATCTGAGATTAGGAAACACTGACCTCTTCTGCAAATGGATTTTCAACTTCAGAAGCAAACTGATAAAACTGAAGAAGCAAACACACTAAAATACTACATTGATAAACTGTAGAATAAGTGCAGGAAACCTATCTTGTGTTTTAGTCAGATACTATGATAAAAATGTCCAATGTTTTTCTTTACTTTGCAGGCACAGAATTTCTAAAGTTAAGACAGAGTCATCTTTGCTTGGCATGTGCCCTATGACTGAACTTGGGCTTCTTAAAGTGTGCTCTTGAATAGCCTTAAGCAACAAGCATTAAAAGATATCTCCCAACTTCCTGATCTATTCTACCCTGAGCTTCATCACTGGGAAACAGGAGAAGACACAGGATGCATTGAACACATTTTACTACCATAGCTTGTATTTTGATTTCCTTTAGAAAAAAACAAAACAAGACTGTACAGTATTTCTTACCTCACATCCATCACAGGCAACAGGCATGAAAAACTGGGACCTCAGCATCCACAGAAGAAGTGTAGTCCTAAGAAAGACGGTTATTATTAAAGAGTTGGCATTTCATATACATTTATCTAGTATCTCTTTTTCAAGTAGATCCTGTTTTAAAATGGGAAGGAAAATAATGAAAATCTATTTCAGCATTTCTTTACTAAGATCAAGTCAAATAGCCTACACTATTTTAGTTTATAGTTCCAGATTCTTCAATATTTATTAAATGATCCATAAAACTCATAAAAACTCAGCAATACTGTTGAATTCAATAACTACTAAAAATAGAATTACAAGATGATCCACAGTGCTAGGCTTGGTGAAGGTATAGGTTAGCACATAGAGCCTACTAGCCTAAATAATGTGACTAGTAATAACTGAAAGGGCAAAATATGAAACTATGTAAGATTGTGCTACTTTCTTTTACCTATCCTTGTCCAAAAGCTACATAAATGGTCTTTTCCTCTGTGTTTGACTTTGCGTTAAGGCAAAAAAAGAAAAAAATAAATTTCTTTCCATTTCTTTCCCATGCTCATTTACCCACAAATCACCTGCTTTTTTTTTAGATTTATTCACATGTTGGATCACACATTATATTTAGTTTAATAGCCTATTAAAGACAAAATTGTTAGTTTTATAAGCAGGGACATATTGAAGAAACAATCCCCACCAAACTCTGGCTGAAAATCTAACTGACTTTGTCTGGGCTCAGAAATTTAAAAGGATCAAGCCTCCTATCAGTATATGGATAGGAGACTACCAGGAAACCTCAAGGCTATATTGGGAAGATAGAAAAACACTCTGAAAGAAGGTAGGGGGAAAAAAGTAAAAATTCATTTGCATTTTGCTGCCAAGAAAATAAGTAAATTCAAAATAAGCAATGGAGTCTAATTATTGAATGTAGAATTGATCCTCTCAGAATTCCCTCTAGCACATAATTTAAAGTTTAAGTCTCATGAATTGCATATAACCTTTAATCAAAAATACCAGTTTACCAAGCTATGAAATATTGACTTTAGAAATCCACAACAAGCTTTTCTGGGCCAATGAACTTTTGTTTCATATATTCTGATATGATAATATCTTACCTCAGGAAAACTTCAAATATTACCTGTCACAGACTTGAATAAAGATATTTGTTAATTTTTGCTTTATTTTAATTGAATGTTATATTTTAAGCCCTCATCTAAATTTTAAGGAGAAGTAACTTGCTCTATAAATATGAGACCCACCAAGGAGAAAACAAAATGAACTGCTTTTTTAGGACTGTTTATATACTCTTTCTAGAAAGTGTTTTCTAGCCTTAGTTAAGCTAGATAGCATACCATAACTTCATTGGCACCAACAACTAGGAATGAAGTAAATGTTAATTGATGACTTAGATGGCATTTTGCACAAGAACATTTATTCGTGTCTATTGGACCACATCTACTGGAACATTTATTTGTGTTTATTGTAACTTAGTTACAAAAATACCATTACTGCTTAATGGTATTGCCTGAACACATTGGCCTCCACAATCTTGTTTGTACAAGCTAAAATTAAATCGAAAAAAATATATATTGTGGTCTGTGATGTCAGATTAAGTAGAAAGGATAACTCTCTCCCATGTTCTGACATATTCCAATTTGTTTCAGAATGAATGGACAAATGTTGATTAATACTTACATCTCCTGAATCTGGGTACACTATTAGAATATCATCACATACGTGAAGAATGGCCTTATTTGTGCAATTGACAGCTAATGATTCACCTAACAGAAAACTGTCGGTGATATTAGAATCCAACAGTCCTATATCAACATGTTTTAGAATCAGTGTATAACTGTCGGTGATATTAGAATCTATGTTGCCGGAGGACCAGGTTAACTGTGACAACATCTTTATAATTCAGTGTTTTTTATAAATAACTTTTAACGGGAGTGGGAGGCATGATTAGAATCCAGTCATGGGATAAGGGGATTTTGCATCTCCCCTTATGATCCCAGATGATGATGATGATGATGATGATGATGATGATGATGATGATGATGGTGATGATCTTGTTTTCCTTTTTCTGCTCCTTCTCTTTCTTTTTCAATTATGGAAATATTGCTTGATTCAGCAATGCAGATTGAAACTTGGGGATACATATTCATTGATTTGAAGTAGTCCAGCAGTAGCATGCTGAAGCTTCCATCATGATATAATGATAAACGCGTTTCTAAGCCATATAAATACTGTAAGCTATAAAAATATTATGAAGCGCTGATAACAAGCTTATATTTCACTGAAACATTTCTCTCTTATAACAGAGGGGCTCACACTTAACAGAAGTTTTCTCTGACATAAAAAAGCAAAAAAATTATGTTCCCTTATATTGTAGAAATATTTTTAGGTTTTATAGATCTTACTGCTTAAATTACTTTTTTAAAAAGATGGGGCAAGGGTTGTCAAAGGCAACTGCTTTCTGTGCAGCCTGCCTAATTCTTTGACATTGTGCTAGCTTGCTGAAAGCCTCATTGCTGCCACTACTATCTAGAAGTGACCAAACCTCACCATGTATCCCTCTTGATGTTCCACTGAAACCAGTGAAAAGGGCATTCTTCCAAGAAGGACACAACTTGCCCACAAACTATTCCACTTGTCATAAAAACTGGGTGATCAGAGACTGCAAAGCTACATTATTTCAAAAGGACAAATCAGTAAATTTTATACCATTATTGACCTTCCAGAAATGCGAGGGGGCAAGGACATTTTAAATATAGTTTGTGAAGCTTTTATTTAAAAAGAATTTCTCCTGCATCAACTCTTTCAACTCTTTGTTGAAAGCTGCCGTGCTGTCCTTTCCTCAAACACGCTATATTTATCTTTCAACAAATTTAGAGGAAATATATCTGAAGAACCACTTATCCTGATATGAATCTACATGGACACCACCAGTACAATAGACCTTCTCAAAAAAGTTTTCATTTCCGACAATATGTTTATCAGGAAGATGGAAAAAAGCTATTCCTTGGGTTCTTCCCCTGTTTTGAAATGCATTTCTTCAGGAGCTGTACTCAGCCCCCACTTGTCTGCTTTTAGGAAAAGGATGAATAGCTTCCTCTTTCATCAGGCCTTTTTATTTTGAGCTAGCTGACACTGAGTTTAAACTGTGTGTGTGTGTGTAAGTGTTTTTTTTCTTTTTAAAAAATTCTTATTCCTATCTTGAGGACTCTATAGACCAGACATGTGAAATACAAGGCCCGGGGGCCGCATGCGGCCCGCCAAGTCATTTCATGTGGCCCGCGAAGCCATCCTGGAAACAGTGAGGGAACAGCCCCCACTGCCTTGGCCCTGGCCCAGGCCGGCCAGCTGGGAGCCAATGTACAATTTTGTGGTGGCATTGTGGGGCTGGGCTTGGTGCCACGGGTGCTCGAGGGCCAGGCTGGGCATTTGACCTCTGCTGCCCAGGGCTCTGGGCAGCCCACACTACCATATATCCCACATGACCTGAGAGGAACAGTGAGGCTCCTCCAGTGGACCATGCCTTGGCACTTGTCCTGGTCCCACCCCCTTCTGCCAGAGACCCTCAGATCTGTCCCACTCCTGCCCAGGCCCCCACAGGCACCAAGTAGGCCACACCCACTTCCTCCACGCCCACCCAGTAGGCTGCACCCACTCTGGCCACACCCACCCGGCCCCCCAAGGGCAACTTCAATGCTGATGCGGCCCTCAATGAAATTGAGTTTGACACCCCTGCTATAGGCAGAAAGTTAAGTAGAATAAAGAAAAAGCAGCAGCATTCCCAATCTGTTGACATTTGAATTATAGTGTTGTATTTCAAACTGACTAATTTTTCATTTTTTTATGTTAAAAATATTTATTGGGATTTATTTATTTATATTGGCCACCCAGTTCCAGTGGACTGAATTATTTAACAATGATATAGTGTATGCAGGTGTGTGTGTGTGTGTGTGTGTGTGTGTGTATGTGTGTATATGTACACACACACACACACACACACATATATATATCTTAAAAACAATCTTAAAAACCGATGACTGATTCCTGGGTGCATACATGGTAAGAATATAAACAAAAGTGAACACCAGGAAAGTAAAAAACTACAAAAGTTTTAATAAACTTAATAAATTTCACCGGCTCACTGCCGGCATCTTCAGGGATCTATGTAGGTCAACCTGAAGATGCCGGCAGTGAGCCGGTGAAAGCTTGGGTCGTAATTTATTAAAACTTTTGTAGTTCTTTACTTTCCTGGTGTTCACTTTTGTTTATATTCTTACTAGATAGATAGATAGATAGATAGATAGATAGATAGATAGATAGATAGATAGATAGATAGATAGATAGATAGATAGATAGATAGATAGATAGATAGATAGATAGATAGATAGATAGATAGATAGATAGATAGATAGATAGATAGATAGATAGATAGATAGATAGATAGATAGATAGATAGATAGATAGATAGATAGATATTAGGAGAAGCCCTCCTATTCAACAACCTCTTACAATACTAAACAACACAGTATCAGCAGTAGAGACCTTCAATTTTGTAGGTTCTATAATATCTCAGGACTTAAAATGGACACCTAATATCAAAAAATAATCAAAAAAGCACAACAAATAATGTTTTCCCTCACCAACTCAGAAAGCTCAGACTGCCCAAGGGGCTGCTGATACAGTTCTACAAAGGAATTATTCAGTCTGTCATTTGCACCTCTATAACTGTCTGGTTTGGCACAGCAACCATACAAGACAACACAGACTTCAATGGATTGTTAGAACTGCAGAAAAAACAATTGCTTGCCTTCCATTGAGGACCTGTGTACTGCATGAGCCAGAAAGAGGGCTGTGAAACTATCTACAGACCCCTCACATCCTAGACTGTTTCAACTTCTTCCCTTAAAACGACGCTATAGGATATTGCATGCCAAAACAACCAGACACAAAAACAGTTCCCCCTCCCATGCTATCACTCTGCTAAACAACTAATTCCCACAACACTGTCTTATGCCCTGGGATGTCAAACCACCTAGTACGGCTGTATTACTATTATTATTATCCTTCTCATTTTTCCTATTACCTATTTCCTTAGCTTCTTATAACTATAACTTTGTTATTTGTATCTCATGATTTATGTTGATTGCTCTTATTTAGTATTGTATTATGATTTTTGTTGATTGATTATTTAGTATTCTATGGCTATCATTAAGTATTGTATCTTATGATTTGTGATGATTGTATTTTATGATTATGATCATGATTTATCACTTGTTGCTTTCATTTACACTGAGAGCTTATACACCAGAGACAAATTCCTTGTGTGTCCAAACACAGTTGGCCAATAAAGAATTCTATTCTATTCTATTCTATTCTATTCTATTCTATTCTATTCTATTCTATTCTACTCTACCCTATTCTATCTTATCCTATCATATTCTATTCTATTTCTATTTTTATTCCTATTCTATTCTATTCTATTCTGTTCTGTTCTGTTCTATTCTATTCTATTCTCAATGCTCTTAATAAAAGCCTATATTATTATTTAAAATAAAGCTATATTTTTTTAAAAAATATATTATCTATGGATAAACATGGCTAAATTGTCAGTACGTGATCCAGAAACTTCAGCTACCACATATGGGGAAGTAAGGATGAGTAGAGGTCTTAATTACACATACATTACACAGAACTGAAGCAGTGAGAATCAGACAGACTTTTGCTGGAAAAGTGATTATTTTGGGAGCAACCTATATATACATTGACATTTCAAGAAGTGCTACAAGTGATATGTATCAGATGCTTATTCAAGATCACAATTACTGAATGTTTATCCTAACTCGGTATTACTTTAAGATGTCTTTGGCAGAGAAATATGTATAAAAGATGACTAAAGAATCAGGTAATAACTATAAATATAACCGACTGCTGAAGCAAAACAGACAATTAATTGGAAGCATCTAAATAATTTGGTAGGTAGACATTGAAATCTTTCGAGCCATTCTCCTTGGTTCAATTAATGTAAAACATGCAGTACTGACAGATGTAGAAGTCTCAGCCATCTCTACAGAGTATCTTTTTGTGGAAGGTGAGGAGGCGGCTACTAAAGCCAGGTGCAAAATCTAGATATACTATATGTATTCTAATAATAACAGCACAGTCATTCCAAATCTGTGCTGGCAAAAACAGTTATTTGCTGAAGTCTTTCCTTGAATCTAGCAACTAAGAATTGTATAGAATGTGAAGAAACAATCTAACCCTAGAAATATGTTCAAGAAATAAACCTGACAAGTTTATACTTGAAATCAGAATGTTTTGCCTTCTAATAAAAAGATTTCCCATCTACCATAGGCAGACTCATCTTTCCTTGCCTTATAAGCAACATTATTGTGGTATATCTGTTGTTCCTAGGCAGTTTAATCGGCTGTTTGCAATGTTATCATCTGAAGCAGAGTGGGGTGAGAAGTTTCCATCCAAAGAAATAAAACTTCCTAAAGGTAATGGTTGGAAGAGCCAATTAATAGCTGTGTTAGCTCTCTCAGTTTATACTTCAGTTTCAAAAATGTACAGTACAGTCTGCAATGTCAGCAGGGCAGAACTAGAAATGGAAGCATTAATATTTAGAGTTACAGTCAACAGAGATATACTTAAGAAAGCTGAGAACATAAAGCGGATGGATCATTTCTTTCAGATCTTATTTAATGCTATTTAGATTTCCTATTTCCATTTGTTCCCATATCCTCTTATCAGAGACAATCTTAAGATATAGCATGCCTTCTTTTGTTAAAATGTTGTAAACAGTCCAGGTAATGTTCCACACTGTTTTATGGAAAAGCAAATATAGCTGTGACAACAGCCATCTGGAAATAAACTGATGTCTAAACCTATGGTATGAATTAGTATCCCAAAGAACCAGAAGCATGCCATCCCAAAACTATTTTGAATGGTGTTTATATGACATCACACAAAAATATTAATATCAATATATTAGGCATTAATTTCAAGGAGTTCTGTCCTGTAAATGTATTTATCAAAAATGTGGACATTCCATTTTCAAACATAACATGAATCCTGGTGGCAAGTGGTTAAAGTGCAGCATTGCAGGCAAACTCTGCCCACAGCCTGGTGTTTGATCCTAGCAGGGCTCAAGATTGACTCCGACTTCTATCCTTCCAAGATTGGTAAAATAAGGACCCAGATTGTTGGGGGCAATATACAAATAATGCTTCTATCCTGTAAACCACCCAGAGAATGCTGTAAAGTGTTATGGGATGATATATAAGTCTAAGTGCTATTGCTATTGCTATAACATAACAATTATTTCTCACTTTACAGAATATTCAGGATCTATGTTGGAATTATGAACACATTTCACTTTCAAATGAAATCCTTCTTTGTGGAAGACATTCTAGAAAACTGGTGCTGTGAAATTCTTAAAACTTTCAGATAAATAGTGGACAGCTTCACTATATGCAAAAACGTCTCACAATAATGTGGGTCTCTGTGAAAAAAAAACAGCTTTACTATTCCTATAATCCTATCCTCCTTTTTATTCTATAGCAGGAATAGAGAAAATAACTTTAGTAGCTCTGTTGGCAGAGAGAAAGAGAGAGAGAGAGGGAGACAGAGAGAGATATATATACAGAGATTTTGATTGAATTCATAGAATGGCAATTGATTCATTCTCCTGCAGTTAATAGAACATTTCAGTTCAAATGCTGAACTGAACTGAACCAGCAATCATACTGGTTGCTGGGTAGCAACAATGGGAAACTATTATTGCTTTAAATGTTTCCTGATTGCCTAAAAGCATTGGCTGATGATTATGGAAGCAAGATGCTACACTGAATAGATATTTGCTGCATTCCAAATTTTCTTCCTGATTTTAAGAAAAGGTTGAAAGAGGGCAGGAGGGAAGAGAAAAACAGGCTGACTATAGATAGCCAATACATTAATTCAAACAAGCTCTTATATCAAGAATTGGAATGAAGATATATCCCTGATTTGAAAAGATGGAAAGTATCAATTTGGAAATATTGTCCATACAAACAGATTGGCCTTTTTTTATTTGAGCTAAGCAAATTTGCAAATGCATCTTCAAATGCTCATCTTAACTTGCCATCTAACATACACAAGCATTTAGTGGGATATGGGGGTGAACTCCATAGAAATGAATAAACTCCATTGAACTTGAATTAATACACCATTCAATGTGGCTGCTGTTACTTTATCTCACAAGCCTATATTTTGTTTAATACAAGGAGTCGTAATAAGAGTTTGTTAGTGAATAGATTTCCCTGAGTTTCAGAAGTATCCTGCCCAAACCTGCAACACAAAGATTTACAGCAAGTGTACCTCAACAGATTGAGAGTTAAGAGGATAAAAAGGCATAGTGAGACCCATATGTCTTAGCATAGTTATAGCTCCTACAGTATATAGAATAGAATAGAATTCTTGTGTGGACACAAAGGAATTTGTCTCTGGTGCATAAGCTCTCAGTGTACATATAAACAACAAAGTGATAGGTCATATATCATAGATCATAGTTACAATTAATCATAAATACAGCAAGTGATAAATCATAGATACCAATAGGAGAAGGTAGTAGGAAAGATGAGAAGGATAATATCAATACAGTCTTATTTCATGGGTAAATATCTTTAGGCCTAAGACAGTGCTGTGGAAATTAGGTGTTCAGCAGAGTGATGGCATGGGGGGCGGGGAACTATCTTTGTATTTAATTGTTCTGGCATACAATGCTAGCGGCATCCAGAGGGGAAAGGTTGAAACAGTTTATGTCCAGGATGCAAAAGGTCTGTAGATATTTTCTCAGCCCTCTTTCTGGTTTGTGTAGTGTACACATCCTCAATGAAAGGCAGGCTGGTTGCAATTGTTTTTTCTGCAATCCTAAATATCCGTTGAAGTCTGTACCTGTCCTGTTTAGTTGCTGTGCGAAACCAGACAGTTATTGAGGTACAAATGACAGACTCAATAATTCCTCTATAGAACTCTATCAGCAAATTCTTGGGAAATCTGAGCTTTCTGAATTGATGCAGGAATAACATCCTTTGTTCTGCTTTTTTAATGATGGTTATAATGTTAGGTGTCCATTTCAAGCCCTTGGAGATAATACAACCTAGAAACTTGAAGGTCTCTACTGTTGATACTGTGTGGCCTAATATTGTAAGAGTGGTACTATCATCTCTACAGTTTTAAGATTGTTCTGGCTGCACCACAGAGCTAGTTGATCTACCTCCTGTCTATATGCAAACTCATCATTGTCTCCAATGAGATCAATGACCATTATATCATCTGAAAACTTCAGTACTTTAACAGACAGATCCTTTGAGGTGCAGTCATTGGTATATAGAGAAAAGAGAAAAGAGAGAGACCACACAGTCCTGGGGTGTTCCTATGCTAATTGAATGGGTATTCAATGTGATTTTAACCTAGCTTTGCCTACTGCTTCCTACTGTGTTTCCCTGAAAATAAGACCCAACCGGAAAATAAACCCTAGCATGATTTTCCAGGATGATTGTAATATAAACCCTACCCCCAAAATAAGCCCCACTTAAGATCGTCAGCCAGACGGATGTATTTAGTACCATATTTCCCTGAAAATAAGACCTAACCGGAAAATAAGTCCTAATGCGTCTTTTGGAGCAAAAATTAATATAAGACCCGGTCTTATTTTTGTGGAAACACAGTATCTCTTAGAAAGCTTATAATCCATCTGCAAGTGTGGTGAGGCACAGCTAGTAAAGGAACACTTTAATTACTTTGACTGAAGTAACTTATCAGCATATATTAATGCATCAGGCTTCCCAAAGGTTCACACTAAAAGTTCATCCCACAAAGCTGTCTGGTGATCTCTTCTGGTGTGTGTGTGTGTGTGTGTATGTGTGTGTGTGTGTGTGTATAATAGCTGGCATAAAAATGCGTGAACACCAGGAAGTTTATAAAACTATAAAAGTTTAATAAAACACAATACCAAGCTTTCGCTGGCAACTGTCAGCATCATCAGGGTAACTTCCAGTCGATGGGGAAGCCTTTTATGGATATGGCGCTCTTTGCACCTGGCTCCTAGAACTCGTTACCGGTCCCAGCCAATCCACCTGTGTTTTGATAGTAATTTCCGTATTGCTAGCCATTGCTTTCTTGCTTTCCTTGCTTGTATCCCTGTCATCATGCTTCCCTCCCCCTCGACTGGAAGTTACCCTGATGATGCTGACAGTTGCCAGCGAAAGCTTGGTATTGTGTTTTATTAAACTTTTATAGTTTTATAAACTTCCTGGTGTTCACGCATTTTTATGCCAGCTGATATGAGTTTACCCAGGAATCACCTTTCTGTTTTTAGTATTCTTAAATATATATACATACATACATACATACATACATACATACATACATACATACACGTATAGTATAAATTTCGGTATGAAACTAAAAGTAACTCAATTAAAATGTTTCTATTCAGAGATATTAAGAAATAAACTTCCATCATTTTTTTCTACTGCATAAACCCTTTTTTAAAAAGTAAATACAGCATTAATAAATTCATTTCCAGTCATAAAACAACTAGACCCCAACCTCAACCTCAACAATCTTAAAATTATTTGGTTTCATACAATTTTGACATTTTAAAAAATTGTATTGCCACTGTTTTCAATACTACAGAACAGAACAGAACAGAACAGAACAGAATAATAGAGTTGGAAGGGACCTTGGAGGTCTTCTAGTCCAATCCCCTGCTCAAGCAGGAGATCCTACAGCATTCCAGACAAGTAGCTGTCCAGTCTCTTCTTAAAAGCCTCTAGTGATGGAGCACCTACAATTTCTAGTTCCATTGTTTAATTGTTCTCACTGTTAGGAAATTCCTCCTTAGGTCTACATTGCTTCTCTACTTGATTAGAACACAGACTAACGTAATTGTGACAGGCCCAATTTTAACTTCTTGAAGATTAATTATTCAAGAAACAATGTGACAGGCAATGTCAGGTAAAAAAGCTGAAGTAAAACTTGAGGGAGTCAATCTAAATTTAACGTGGTGCATTAGAACCCAGGACCTGCCACACATACAGTGGTGTCTGTTTGACTCACCAGTCCAACATGACAATTAGAACTATCACTCTATTATTAATTTAAGGGTCAAAGAGATTCTTACAATTTTAGCACTGAAAAAGAAGCTGGAAGGAAAATTCCATCACTAGCAGAGCTTCCCAGAGCTTTATGCAGCTGAAGGATACCTCCCACACACACCATCTGCACTCACATCAAAGATATCAGGTATTCTTCTCTGCAACATCTTGTTCCTCTTCCCTCACACATGCGTGCACACACCTTTTCCCTCCTTCTCTTATTACATATTTTGATATATATTTTAATTAGCCTCAAAAGTACATAATGGAACATTCGTTAGTGGATAGAAATGAAAAGAAACTAAAAGAAAGAATAAGCACAAAAATGAGAAGAGAGGAAAAGGTTTTCTATATGTCCTTTATGAGCAAGTGCTTATGTGAGAAGGGTGGGAGGGATAATACAACTCCGTGCCGAGCCCTTTTTAGCATAAATTAATTTGCCAGTCATGAGTCTATTGAAAAAAATGCTGCCCTCAGGAAGTTAATCATTCTTTAATAATATTTTAGTTGGATTATTCTCATGAGTTATATTGGGCCTGCCTCTGAATATGTTCCCATCATTCTAGTAAAGATAGTCTTTGACGAACAACAGTTCATTTAGTGACCTTCGAAGTTATAATGTTACTGAAAAAAGTGACTTATGACCATTTTTCACCTTTATGACCCTTGCACCATAGTCACCTGATCAAAATTCAGAGACTTGGCAACTGACTCATATTTATGATGGATGCAATGTCGTGGGGTCATGTAAATCACCTTCTTACAAGCAAAGTCAATGAGGAAGACAGATTCACTTAACAACCATGTTACTAACTTAACAACTGTAAGAAAAGTTGTAAAATGGGGCAAAATTCATTTAACAAATGTTTCACTTAGCAACAGAAATTTTGGGCTCAATTATGATCATAAGTCAAGGACTACCTGTATATCAGTAATTCCCTTTCTGTGCTAAGTCTCAATCCATTTCTGAACTAAAGGGCAAGTTCTGGAACAGTTCAACACTGGTCACATAAAGAATTGCTTCCTTCCGTACGTACAGTCTTGGCTCAAATATCAAGTAAATCTGTCTCAGGAAGTCCTGCCAACAACAGGTGGGACCTGCCTGATGCATATATTATATTCTTTGGGGCACAATGTGAAGAGTTTTTCTAGTTTCCATAGATTTTGTTATAAGTATTGCTGGCTCTTAATGTTTTGCAGTTGCTGATTTTATTTTAATAAAATGCGTTAAAATTATGATTTTATTGTATTAATTTAGTTTATATTTGCCCACAGATTATTAGTAGGCCACAGAATATTTTTTTTCAAAAATAGTTTAAATTCTACATTATTTCCCATTTCAAACATGTTAAGCATTCAATTATATTGATACAATCAATATACATATTAAAATTTATGGGCTGATTTTTAATCCAGTTGCCATCCAAAAGCAGCAGCATGGAAAATCATATTTAAAAAAATTAAAAAGGACTACAATGTTCAACATAAATGGAAGGCTCATAATGAATCATGGAGAAGAATTTCACTGCATGAATTACATGCTCACAACCGTTCTTTAAATAAGGAGGCCCTGAATCATTTAAAGCTTTGGATTTGGTAAAGGTAAAGCTGAAGGACTGAGTTCAATCCTGTAGCTTTCTTAGTGATAAAATGGTGGTTCCCCCAAAGCATTCTTCTGTTTAGTTTTTTGGCTTCCTAATCAAGCCTACAGTCTTCCAAGTCTAGGGATTTCCTGGTAGTTTTCAATCCCAGTCCTAAACAACCAAATACTGCTTAGCCTTTTCTCAATTGCTTAGTGTGATGACTGGCACTTTAAATAGTATTCAGAACAATAGAAGGATATTGATGTACATCAACTAATAACAAAACATAGTAAAAATAACACACTGCTGAGATAAAGGTCTGCCCAACACTAGTTTATAGATAATTCAATTTTCTTCTTTTTTATCTTCCCTGTCTCTCTGTGTGAATGTCAACAGACACAACTTGCAAATGACAGAATGTGTGATTTTTCATAGACTTCTTTCTCTCAATGAAGAAATTTAATAGCCAAAATATATCTTGATGACAGACAAGAGCACAACTAAACAGCAGACTAAAAAGTTCTGAGACTGACACTTGATAATTGTTTTCTGCATTTTTTTTGCAAAGCAGAAAATTATCCTGAAAATGTTATTCAAGTTGGTATGACTGTTGTTACATGGTTTCTGGCCTGTTTCACACATTATATTAAGACTTAATGTGAATTTGGCACATGTTGTTTGAATCAGTCTTATAATCTGTGGATTATAAATCATGAATTATCTTGTGAATTGAGCCAGTTGTGACTTATAAGAAGATGGCTTGCACCCATCTGCTGTTGATTGTTGTATTATAATCAATAGAAAATATATGAACCCACCACTTGGTTATTCTGATCTGCAAAAGTACATGATGTCACTATATGATTATAGCTGGGATTATAATCAAAATTTACTGATTTATTTACAAAATTCATGGACATATACACAAATTATAAAGTTACCGTAGTTAAAACCATATTATAAAATAAAATGACTGTACAACAAATAAGTAGCCCCAGTGCTCAGAATCACATTATAACTAAACATTAAAATTATAAATTAAAGTTCTGTAGAATAGTTTTGTTTTTACTACTTTCCTGAAAACTACCATCCTATTACCCAGGGATAGATAGACAATAAACAGAAAAACATTGCCTCCTGAACCTCTATCCCAGTGATGGCGAACCTTTTATAGACCGAGTGCCCAAAAACTGGCCCCGCCCCTGCTCCACCCCGTCCCGCCCCCACCCCGCCTGCCCACAGGGCCACTCATCGCCTTCAGGGCCCGCCGCAGATCGACCAGGCAGCCCAGCAGCGCCATGGCGGCCACGCCCTCTGCCCGCGCCCCGTAGCATCAACTGTGTGCGATGGGGCGTGAGGGCAGAGTCTTGTCTACGCTGCCTGGCTGCCATGTCCTTGGCTGTGCTGCTCCACATGGGCCACGCTTGGGGGCGACTCTCCTTCAGGGGGGCTGCTGGTGAGGAGGGGGTCGTGAGGGGAGGCAAAGCTGGGGCAACGGCAAGTGTGCCCACAGAGAGGGCTCCGAGTGCCGCCTCTGGCACCCGTGCCATAGGTTCGCCACCACTGCTCTATCCCAAATATCACATGGAGAGGGTAGCTTAATATTCCAGTTTCTAGACAGATCAGTTCTATTTGAAGCTGGTGAAGCTGGTGATAATCAGTACCTTCAATTTATCTACTAACAATTAATGCAGCACCCAGAATACTGGTATTATGTGATTATGGCATCTTTTACCTCACAAATAGGTGGTCTACTATACTACTTCAGACTTCAATTGCTTCAGATCTTTAGTCTTCAAAGCATGTGGTACACATTGCAGCAATTTAACCTAGAACTCATAAGATCATAGGTATAGAATGCCACTTGAGGCATGAATTCTATCAATGATTTAACTCACAGAATTTAACCAATTTAACCAATTTAAAATGGAACATTTTTCTTCATCCGGCTTAATTTTTCTGCTATAAATTTCTAAGTAAAACACTTAACTCTCCAATTGGACTTTAAAGGTATATCATTTTGGGTATATTATATCCAAATATTTCCCTTGTATTATATTATTTAGATAAGAGTGACGCTATTCCAGTTCATTTTTGGCACAAGTCATACACTGTTTAACTTTCATGACCTTTCAAGTAATATGTAATTATCAGAGGAACTAAAAATAGACAGACTACACATTTAGGATTCCAGAATATTATCATCCCTCTCGGCTATAACTTTCAGATCCAGTTCAAGCAGTATGAACAGATTTTACTTCCAATCCACTTTAAAAAAAATACCAAAGAGTTAAAGAAAAATCACAGTATTTTTGCTATTTTTAAAGAAATACATGAAATGTTTCTAAGCCCTGTTTTCATAGACATATGCAGCTGATTTACCCTTAACTAAAGAAAATGAAACATTGTATATTTGAGTGTGCTTAATTATTGTCTTCTATGCATATAGAAGGTTAGTGGAAAAATATGAACTTTGTGGCAATTAATTCACTGCTTGTGAAAATCCCATCACAAGTATCACTGAAAATGTTCAGTCAAGAGTTATATCTATACTTCTGAATTATATCCATTCCTGCTTTAAACAAACTAGCTGATGGCTAGATCTTTCTTTCTCTTTCAGAAAAATCCAGGTCTTACCTGAATCCTTGCCAGAATCTCCTGGAATAGTCAATATATTGAAACAAATGGCAGATTCATATCAAAACCTCAGTTTCAAGTTCCCAAAGAATTCCACCATAAGGTATTATTTCCCATAAAAATATTTGACCATTTTTTAAGAAATTGGATTGCTCAGAATGGTAAGTAATCAATCTCTGTGCTAGTGGGTGTGCTTTATTCTGATTTAATCAAGACATGTCCTCATTAAAAATCCATGGAAATATTTTATGTCATGAAGATTATATAGGGGGAAGCAGAATAAAATAATGCAAAGGCTAAGTGTCATGTATGAAGTAGCCAGGATTATCTTAGTACCCTTCAGCAATCCATTGGGATTTATTTATTGATTGATTCATATGCCATTTTTCTTTCAGTCCAGAATGGTGTACACATCCTTTCCCCTTTTTTTAAATTCCTTCACAAATATTATTCTACATGGTAGGATGAACTAGGGACACTGGCCCAAAATCACAAATTGGCTACATACTCATATTATTGCATTTCCCTTAGAAAAACATGAGCTCAACACAGGAAAATATGAGAAAGAAAATTCAAAATTGTCTTGCCTTGACTTTCTTTTGAGGGAAGAGGAAATTATTTCCCTTATATCATAGCCAAATCAATTAACTAGAATTTTAGTATTTCTTTTCTCTGATCTACTTCAAAGGACTGACAATTTCCGAAAACTATATCTGGACACTTAACAAAACTATATCTCCTATGACTCTCCCCAACAATTACATTATAAGGGAAACAGGAGTCTGCTTAATGAACAATGTCGATGTTCTTGTTTCAGAACCCGTCAAAGATGAACTAGCTCACTGCTATGTTTTTAAACCATGATGATGAAACATTTAGATTGCTAGGGACTATTCGCCCAATCTCTTGATTTGGTGACTTGTCAACTTCCAGGCACAAGTGGTGACTCTGAAATGCAGCTTCAAATGGAAGTGAGAAACATTTCATAGGTCAAAAGAATCAGAGTTTAACAAAACAACCCATGCTTTTCTCATAAGAGATCCCAATGGAAGAGAAACTATATTAAGAACTCTAATTTCTCAAAGCCCATTATGGTCTGCTTTTTGCCCTTGGTAAGACCACAGGAGACAGGAATTGTGTCACTGAAAGCCCATGTTTGGGTTTCCAGCAGTCTAAGCTTTTTTATTGTGAGCATGAGACAACTCTTGGGCTGAACAAGCAGTCTGCTTAAGAAATGAGTCTTCCTTCTTATAAAGATCATTCAAGATTGGAAGATATCAAGAGAAACATATGCACATGTATATTTTTCACCTTTATTTTTTTATTTTATCTATTTATTTTGTAGATTTATGTGCTGCCCATATCATCTAGCCGCAACCCTTATCTTGAAGCAGGTCCCAATTTTTTGCATTAGATGTCTTTGAATATGTTTGACCTCCATCCCTCAATCTAAAGTCTATTGAATATATGCAAAGATGAAAGGAATAATTTGCCTCATACAAGTCCTCTGTTTGCAATAAAAGTTCTAATAAAATTTCATATTCCAATTATACCACTCTCAAGTGAGACCAATGAATACTTTTCTGCAGCATGTCTTTATCATCCAGTGGCACTTAATTGGGTATGCCAAAATATGGTCAAATCCATGTAATTTTGCCTTTGTTAACAACAACAACAACAACAACAACAACAACAACAATAATAATAATAATAATAATAATAATAATAATAATAATAATAATAAAGTTGGAAAGGACCTTGGAGATCATCAAGTCCAACCCCCTGCTCAGGAAGGCAGGAAACCCTACACCATTTTGGACAGATGGCTGTCCAGTCTCTTCTTAAAAACTTCCAGTATTGGAGCATTCACCGCTTCTGGAGGCAGGTTGTTCCATTGGTTAATTGTTCTAACTGTCAGGAAGTTTCTCCTTAGTTCTAGGTTGCTTCTCTCCTTGCTTAGTTTCACCTGTTGCTTCTTGTCAGCCTCAGGCGCTTTGGAGAATAGCCTGACTCCCTCTTCTTTGTGGCAGCCCCTGAGATATTGGAACACTGCTATCATGTCCCCCCTTGTCCTTCTCTTCGTTAAACTAGACATACCCAATTCCAGCAACTGTTCCTCATATGTTTTAGTTTCCAGTCCCCTAATCATCTTTGTTGCTCTTCTCTGTACTCTAGAGTCTCCGCATCTTTTTTACATTGTGGTGATCAAAACTGGATGCAGTATTCCAAGTGTGGCCTTACCAAGGCATTGTAAAGTGGTATTAACACTTCACGTGATCTTGATTCTATCCCTCTGTTAATGCAGCCCAGCACTGTGTTGGCTTTTTTGGCAGCTGCAGCACACTGCTGGCTCGTATTTAAGTGATTATCCACTAGGACTCCGAGATTCCTCTCACAGTTACTACTACTATTGAGCAAGGCACCCCCTATACTATACCTGTACATTTGGTTTTTCTTGCCTAAATGTAGAACCTTACTTTTTTCACCATTGAATTTCATTTTGTTAGATAGCACCCAGTGTTCAAGTCTGTCCAGGTCCTCCTGTATCATAAGCCTGTCTTCTGGAGTGTTGGCTATTCTTGCCAGCTTGGTGTCATCCGCAAATTTGATGAGTTCCCCATCTATCCCTCATCCAAATTGTTGATGAAGATGTTGAAGAGCACTGGGCCTAGAACAGAGCCCTGGGGCACCCCACTACACACTTCCCTCCATGTAGATGCGGTTCCATTGAGGACCACATGCTAAGTATGGCTGGTCAGCCAGCTACGGATCCATCTGGTGGTGATGCTGTCTAACCCACTTTTTTCTATCTTAAAGAGTAGTAGGTTGTAATCTACTTTATCAAATGCCTTACTGAAGTCCAAGTAAATTATATCCACAGCATTCCTCTGATCCACTAATTTTGTCACTTGGTCAAAGAATGCAATAAGGTTTGTCTGGCATGATCTGTTTTTGACAAACCCATGTTGGCTTTTAGTAGTGATTTTGTTTGCCTCTAGGTGTTCGCTGATTCGTTGTTTGATTATCTTTNATTGGGAGGGGAAAGGAGATCCACCAATGACTGTACCTGCCTAGAGCCAAACTTGCAACGTCTGTCCTGGGCAAGATCAAGTCAAAGACTGAAGATCACGGTCCAGGACGGGCGTGGCAACTTTGGCTGACTTGATCTGATTGGGCAGGAATACAGTCTACTACCCAATGGTGGAGTCTCCATCTCAGTGCTGGAGAATGGTAAGTAATCAATCTCTGTGCTAGTGGGTGTGCTTTATTCTGATTTAATCAAGACATGTCCTCATTAAAAATCCATGGAAATATTTCCATGGAAATATTATGTCATGAAGATTATATAGGGGGAAGCAGAATAAAATAATGCAAAGGCTAAGTGTCATGTATGAAGTAGCCAGGATTATCTTAGTACCCTACAGCAATCCATTGGGATTTATTTATTTATTTTTATTCATATGCCATTTTTCTTTCAGTTGAGAATGGTGTACACATTCTCTCCCCTTTTTTTTTTTTATTTCTTCACAAATATTATTCTACATGGTAGGATGAACTAGGGACACTGGCCCAAAATCACAAATTGGCTACATACTCATATTATTGCATTCCTCTTAGAAAAACATGAGCTCAACACAGGAAAATATGAGAAAGAAAATTCAAAATTGTCTTGCCTTGACTTTCTTTTGAGGGAAGAGGAAATTATTTCCCTTATATCATAGCCAAATCAATTAACTAGAATTTTAGTATTTCTTTTCTCTGATCTACTTCAAAGGACTGAAAACTATATCTGGACACTTAACAAAACTATATCCCCCATGACTCTCCCCAACAATTACATTATAAGGGAAACAGGAGTCTGCTTAATGAACAATGTCGATGTTCTTGTTTCAGAACCCGTCAAAGATGAACTAGCTCACTGCTATGTTTTTAAACCATGATGATGAAACATTTAGATTGCTAGGGACTATTCGCCCAATCTCTTGATTTGGTGACTTGTCAACTTCCAGGCACAAGTGGTGACTCTGAAATGCAGCTTCAAATGGAAGTGAGAAACATTTCATAGGTCAAAAGAATCAGAGTTTAACAAAACAATCCATGCTTTTCTCATAAGAGATCCCAATGAAAGAAAAACTATATTAAGAACTCTAATTTCTCAAAGCCCATTATGGTCTGCTTTTTGCCCTTGGTAAGACCACAGGAGACAGGAATTGTGTCACTGAAAGCCCATGTTTGGGTTTCCAGCAGTCTAAGCTTTTTTATTGTGAGCATGAGACAACTCTTGGGCTGAACAAGCAGTCTGCTTAAGAAATGAGTCTTCCTTCTTATAAAGATCATTCGAGATTGGAAGATATCAAGAGAAACATATGCACATGTATATTTTTCACCTTTATTTTTTTATTTTATCTATTTATTTAGTAGATTTATGTGCTGCCCATATCATCTAGCTGCAACCCTTATCTTGAAGCAGGTCCCAATTTTTTGCATCAGATGTCTTTGAATATGTTTGACCTCCATCCCTCAATCTAAAGTCTATTGAATATATGCAAAGATGAAAGGAATAATTTGCCTCATACAAGTCCTCTGTTTGCAATAAAAGTTCTAATAAAATTTCATATTCCAATTATACCACTCTCAAGTGAGACCAATGAATACTTTTCTGCAGCATGTCTTTATCACCCAGTGGCACATAATTGGGTATGCCAAAATATGGTCAAATCCATGTAATTTTGCCTTTGTTAACAACAACAACAACAATAATAATAATAAAGTTGGAAGGAACCTTGGAGATCATCAAGTCCAACCCCCTGCTCAGGAAGGCAGGAAACCCTACACCATTTTGGACAGATGGCTGTCCAGTCTCTTCTTAAAAACTTCCAGTGTTGGAGCATTCATCACTTCTGGAGGCAGGTTGTTCCATTGGTTAATTGTTCTAACTGTCAGGAAGTTTCTCCTTAGTTCTAGGTTGCTTCTCTCCTTGCTTAGTTTCCATCCGTTGCTTCTTGTCCTGCCCTCAGGCGCTTTGGATAATAGCCTGACTCCCTCTTCTTTGTGGCAGCCCCTGAGATATTGGAACACTGCTATCATGTCCCCCCTCGTCCTTCTCTTCGTTAAACTAGACATACCCAATTCCAGCAGCCTTTCCTTATATGCTTTGGCCTCCAGTCCCCTAATCATCTTTGTTGCTCTTCTCTGTACTCTAGAGTCTCAGCATCTTTTTTACATTGTGGTGACCAAAACTGGATGCAGTATTCCAAGTGTGGCCTTACCAAGGCATTGTAAAGTGGTATTAATACTTCACATGATCTTGATTCTATCCCTCTGTTAATGCAGCCCAGCACTGTGTTGGCTTTTTTGGCAGCTGCAGCACACTGCTGGCTCGTATTTAAGTGATTATCCACTAGGACTCCAAGATCCCTCTCACAGTTACTACTATTGAGCAAGGCACCCCCTATACTATACCTGTACATTTGGTTTTTCTTGCCTAAATGTAGAACCTTACTTTTTTCACCATTGAATTTCATTTTGTTACATAGCGCCCAGTGTTCAAGTCTGTCCAGGTCCTCCTGTATCTTAAGCCTGTCTTCTGGAGTGTTGGCTATTCTTGCCAGCTTGCTGTCATCCACAAATTTGATGAGTTCCCCATCTATCCCTCATCCAAATTGTTGATGAAGATGTTGAAGAGCACTGGGCCTAGAACAGAGCCCTGGGGCACCCCACTACACACTTCCCTCCATGTAGATGCAGTTCCATTGAGGACCACATGCTAAGTACGGCCGGTCCGCCAGCTAAGGATCCATCTGGTGGTGATGCTGTCTAACCCACTTTTTTCTATCTTATCGAGTAGTAGGTTGTGATCTACTTTATCAAATGCCTTACTGAAGTCCAAGTAAATTATATCAACAGCATTCCTCTGATCCACTAATTTTGTCACTTGGTCAAAGAATGCAATAAGGTTTGTCTGGCATGATCTGTTTTTGACAAACCCATGTTGGCTTTTAGTAGTGATTTTGTTTGCCTCTAGATGTTCGCTGATTCATTGTTTGATTATCTTTTCCAGAATCTTCCCAGGTATTGAGGTCAGGCTGATAGGTCTGTAATTTCCTGGATCCATTTTTTTCCTTTTTTGAAGATGGGAACTATATCAGCTCTTTTCCAGTCCTCTGGTAGTTCCCCAGTGCTCCAAGATCTTTGAAAAATATAGTTCAGTGGTTCTGAGATCACATCTGCCAGTTCCTTGAGAACCTTTGGGTGTAATCCATCTGGTCCTGGTGATTTGAACTCGTCTAGGCTGGACAGGTGCTCACTTATCATTTTCTTGCCTATCTTAACTTGTGTTTCCATACTGTTTTTTATGGCACTATTTTTGATAGGTTGGTCTGTTTTTCCCCTTTGTGTAAAGACAGATGCAAAAAACGAGTTAAATAGTTCTGCTTTCTCCCTATTGCTTGTCACCTTCTTGCCACTTTCGCCCACTAATGGACCAATCATTTCCTTCACTTTTTTCTTGTTTTTTACAGTTGAAAGAAGCTTTGTTATTTTTGACTTTGGTCGCAAGCCTTAGTTCATTATGAGCCTTAGCTTTCCTCACTTCATCTTTGCAGGCTCGGGCTATTTGTTGATATTCTGATTTAGTTATGTGCCCCTCTTTCCACTTTCTATACTTGTCCTTTTTATCTTTCAATTTATCAGAGAGTTCTTTATGCAGCCATGCTGGTTTCTTTTGAGAGTTATTATTTTTCCTCTTTGTTGGTATTGTGCTAGACTGGGCTTCTATTATCTCACTTTTCAGAATTTCCCAAGCTTCTTGAGTTGTTTTCCCCTGGAGGATTCTCATCCATGGAATCCTTCCCAAGCCCTCTCTGAGTTTATTGAAATTAGCTCTCTTGAAGTCCAAGACTCTAAAAACTGATACAAGATAACGAACACGAAGGTATTACAACTTAAGGTTATAACGTACTAGTGATGGAGGGTTCCAAGGACACCGAAGTTGTGGAAGATAGTAAAGTAGAGACAATCACTCTTAATCTAGGTTTTACCGATTAGGGGATCAAGGGAAGAGATGAAAAACCCTCTGTTCCAACAGACGATCCAAACAGTCCTTTCTGTTTGATTTTCCACTTGGTACAGAGTTTGTCTCCCAGTTGATGTCAGGGTAGTTAAAGTCCCCCATTACTATTGTATTTGCTTCCTACATACCTTATTTAGCTGACTAGCAAAAAGTTCATCTATTTCCTCTGTTTGGTTGGGTGGCCTATAGTATACACCTATGGCAATGTCATTTTTTCTCCCTGTTATATTGACCCAAATGCATTCAAGACAGTTTTCATCATTGTTGTGCTCTATTTCTGTAGAGATGTAGTTATTTCTTATATAGAGAGCAACTCCACCTCCTCTTTTATTTGGTCTGTTCCTTTTAAATAATTTAAATCCCTCTAGCTGTGTGTTCCATGTGTGGGTTTCATCCCACGTTTCCATAATGGCAACAATATCATATCTGCCCTTATTAACCTGAATTTCTAGTTCACCCTGTTTGCTGTTCATACTCTGTGCATTGGTGTATAGACATTTGAGTCCTTTATGACTGGCCCTGTGTTTACTTTCTACATAACCTGTGTGATGCCTGAGTTCCCCTATTGTCTTACCACCTATTTGGTTAGTGCACTTTGTGTGGCACTCGCTATTAGAGGCTTGATTTTGCTTGACAGCAAGGTTGGTATTCTTGTCCACACACACATCTATGTTACATGCACTGATAGCCCTATAATTTTTAGACTGCTGGGGACAGGGTTGTTCTGTATCAATTAACTCACTGTCCCCACTGTTTAGTTTAAATTTTCCTCCAGAAAATCTGTGAATTTATAGCCAAGTAACTCAGTCCCTTTCTTTGATGGATGCAAACCATCTCTTTTGTACATCTTTTCATTGGATCAGCTACAGACATCATGACTAATATATCCAAAGCCTTCCCCTTTACACCACTCCTTTAGCCACATATTGAATTGTGCTATGCGCTGGTCTTTTCCATTTTGCTCCTTATACACTGGTAAAACCTCTGAGAAAGTAAGCCTACAGCCTATTCTGCTAAGTTCCTTCCCCAAGCTCGGGAAATCGTTCTGCACAGAGAGTACACCTTTTTGGGACAGATCGTTAGTGCCAAGTTGTACGATAGCCTCCACATCACAGTCCTTGCTGCCATTCTTGATTATTTTAGAAATACGCTTCTTGTCCCTACTGGCAGTAGCACCTGGAAGACACCTGACCTCTTTCGAAGCCTCTGTGTCCTTTCCTAAATGACACCGAAGTATTGCCAAGGACAGCCTTCTTTGCATTTACAGTTTTGGTACTTTTTCTACAGTGCGGTCTGAATGATTTATGACACATTGGGAACCCAGCAGAGAGTACTATTTGGCTTTCTGATTTCATTGACTACTTATTTGATTATGTGTCATCAAGATAATGTCAACTTTTAGTGACCCCAGAAATTAGATCTTTTCCATGATGCTGTCCCTAACCCCAGGTGCTTCAGGTCTTCCACCCATGCACCCAATGCCATTGTTTTACTGAGTCCATCCAATTTGCTGCTGGTCTCTTTCCTTCCACCTTTCCCAGTAGTATAGCTTTTTCCAGAAAGCTCCATCTTCAAATGATGTAATAGTATGTGAGAAAGATCTTGGGTAATGGAATAAAGGGATGCTGCCTCGGGAATGATCAGATAAGAGACAGTACAGCCTGCAGCTGGATAAAGAGCTGGGCAAGAGGCTCAGAACAGACCATCTTTATTTTTGGGGCTGTAAAAGAGATGGCAGAATTGGACTTTCAGTTAAGTGAGACATCACATGGCCACAACTTGCGATTTTACTTCTGCATCTCCCTTAACTGCTTGTTTCAAGCTGATTGGAAAGCACGTAAATGATCATTCTGTTGCTGTGGGATGCTGTGACAGTTGTAAATGTGTGCTGATTGCAAAGCATTTGAATGACAATCCCGTGGCTGTGGGACACTGGTGATTGTAAATATAAAAGGATTGGCCACAGTCATAACTTCCAACAGTCACTAAACGAAGCAGTTGATAAGCAAGGACTGACTATACTGGTTTCTTTGGGGTATTCTTTGTTTTTTCCAATTATCCAGCTTTCCTCTGCTGAAATGTCTCCTATTAGTCAGCCTTTTTTAAAGTTAGTTCGAAATCTGGCATTACTTTTTCCATGTAAAACTCTAATTCATTGTTATATGATCCTAAGCATTATTTTGCTAGCATGTATAATTAAGCGTATTCTGTGATAGTTTGCACATTCTATCAAGTCTTCTTTTTTGGGGGAATTGGAATGTAAATCATCCTCTTCCAATTTCTTGGTCTTTATATTGTTCTCCAGATTTGCTTGCATAGCTTGATTAGAACCTTTACTGATTCTTCTTCTGCTACTTACTCTATTTCTGTAGTTTTCCAATTAGGCAATAATTAACTTCCTAGTACTAGAGGTTCTTGTAAGTAGGGAATATCTTTTAGGGTTTATGGACACTGACCACCTCTACTGTGCAATGTTTCAGCATATTCCTTCCATTTCCTTTGATCTCCTTTAAATCAGTTACTATCTGTCCACGGAGTTCCTTTTAGCATACCAATTTGAGGTTGGGACCTTATTCTGAGCTCGGAGATATTTTGAAACTTTCTTTGTTTTTCCATCTTCAATGTGTTCCCATCCTCAGTGTCTTTGTAAATGTTGTTATAATATTGCTTCTTGTCTCTTCCAACAGTTGTCTGAAGCTTTTGTTAAGCTCCTGAGGTTTTTATTTTTCTTGGTTTGTTTTCTTCTTGGCAATTTCCACAGTTTGGTTTCTTCTGTTTCTTGGTCTCAGGCAAACTCTTTCCACATTCATGCTTAGAAACTCCTTTGGAAGATAAAGTTATCTTCCTCCTTACCTCAGTAACTGTTCCAAGGTAGCCTAGACTGAGAGAATAACTTTCCAAAGGACAAGTTGTAATCACCATAGCTAAACAAGAGATGTGAAGCTGATTCTTCCAGGCAGTGAAGATAACTGGGTGTTTCAAAAATGTTTAGATTAAAATTCCCATCATCCCAGAACTTTAATTAGGTTTATTGGGACTTGTGAAAGTTTCAGTCTTGTCCCTGTCCTGACACAAGATTCCACAAATTATACTGCTAGTTAATCATCCCACTCAACCAAAGAATGAATTCACTCATAACGTATTAGAAAATTTATATGACAGTACGGACATATCTGCTTTAGATGTACAAATGTCAAACTTTTCAATATGGTTTTTGAAAACATAAAGTCAGGGCAAAAGGATAGGCAGTTCCTTTTATTAGGGAAGGATAAGTACAGGACAGTTCCAGTCAGAATCATGCTGTCAATTCACTCATCTCCCTTTGCTTATTTTCAGGAGTGATGCTTCCCGCAGTGAATTGGCTGAACTTTCCAAGCAGGCCAATCCTGATGAGATAGACATTGATTTGGATGACAGCGATGAGAGTGAAGACAATGAGCCTGATGGTAAGAGGGAGGATGGGAATGCAGCAGCCTTCTTCTGGGGCTGGGGCTATTGACTTTGGTGAATAGGAACTCTTGTTTTTGAAAAGCCAATACGCCTGGCCTTTTTCTACTAACTATTCTAATTCTTCTCTTACAGAGGTGCAGCTGGAACAGAAGAGTGTCCCCCTCTGCTGTGTTTGGGCGGCCTTAAAGATGACTGAGCTGTTTGTTATTAATGAACTGCTTTAAGCTGGAGTAGAGACAACACCTTCCTGGTTAGCCAGTGTGCCCTGTAAAGCCTTTCTTTGTGATTGTGTAAGCTGCTGTTCTTCTTGGCAACTCGAACATAATAGTAGTTTGATTATGCTGAGCATAATGTCCAATCCCTTTGTTTTTCAGCAGTCAAACCGACAAGAGACTGCTGTCCTGTGGTGTCCTTGAGAGGAATAGTCATCTGGAGCAGAAATGGGCAAACTCCCATCATTTCCTTGTCAGGAGAGGTTCCAAAGAACCAGAATTCACTGGTTCTTTGGTCTTATAATAATAATAATAATAATAATAATAATAATAATAATAATAATAATAATAATAATAATAATAATAATAATAATAATAATAATAATAATAATAATAATAATAATAGTAGTAGTAGTAGTAGTAGTAGTAGTAGTAGTAAAGTTGGAAGGGACCTTGAAGGTCATCTAGTCCAACCCCCTGCTCAGGCAGGAAACCCTATACCATTTCGGACAAATGGCTGTCCCGTCTCTTCTTAAAAACTTCCAGTGTTGGAGCATTCACCGCTTCTGGAGGCAGGTTGTTCCACTGGTTAATTGTTCTCACTGTCAGGAAGTTTCTCTTGCAGCAGTCATTGCTTCTACTCTCTGCAGAGACATATTTAGTTCACCATACTAAATCTTTATAGAGAGCACCTCTTCACTTTTAGGAATATTTCTCTCTCTTTTTCTTGGATCTAAACAAATGCCATGCACCTGAACATGGATTCAGTAGCAACAGCAATGGTTTGCAGGACATGACAGAGAAAAGCAGAAAGGATAATCTGATCAATCTTTAGCCCAAGAAAGATAGAAACAAAGCGGTTCTTCATTAAAGTACCACCATGATTTAAACAGTATTTAAGTATATGTTCAAGCAAATGAAGTGACTGCATCTCATGAATGAGGAAGACCAAAGAATGCTCTGTGCAACTGCATCCCTCCTACAACCCATTTTAAAAAGAGCTCCCACAATTTGAGAAAAAGTGATATCGTGAGGCACTTTTACAGTTAGGCAATAGATGCTGAATAGATATTCGAAAGGTATAAAATCCCTTTTAAATATCTATTACTAAATTATTCAATATGTTATATTATAAAAAATATATCACAAAGCAGCTTCTAAGTATTGTTGCTTTCTTGGTTCTTCACTAACTGGATCTGAAATTCATTAAAAGTATGCTCACCTTAAAAATAACTTTGCCCATACTAAGTACATTCCAGACAGATGAATGTGGAGACATTTTAAACAAAGCCAAGCCAGCTATTTATAAATTGTTCAACTACAGCCAACTAAGTACCGAACATCAGGTCAAAGCAAAAATGGGGCAGTGGATGAAAAATCTATGACTAGATTTTGAATCCCTTCAAGAAAAAAACATTTGTCAGCCATATTATCACTTTTATTTATTATCTGCTGTTTATTACTTTCCATTATTAAGGGTTATCGGCTGGGCAGCTAAATTGGACCTGCTGAAAATCAACTCCAATAGCATTGAAGATAGTATTTTAGATCATAATTTGCTTCCTCCTCAGTTTTAATAATCCTGACAAGATGAAATAAATCATTCTGGTTAACAAAAAGTCTATTTTCATTCAGATATCCCCCTTTGAAATTGAAATGTGATACCTCATGTACTTTATATTTTATTCAATCATTAAAAGACAAAAACACTAAATAGCTTGTAAATCCTGTTTTGGAATGTGATTCATTGTATTTATTTACAGCCCATATATGGAAGAAATGGAAAACTATGGATCTGTATTTGTTTCATTTTGCAAATATGCTATATAATTCTTCCATTGGATCCAAACCGCTGTCCTCTAACAAAACCCATCGGCTTCAAAACAACAAATGTAGTCTTGTTCTGAAAGTATGAAAATGCCAGCCATTTCCTCGTCAATAGCACCTGCAGTTATGATGACATTAGCTGGCTTTGTTGTATCTTTTTGTATCTTTATTTTAGCATCCCAGTCTTTCTGAAAAAAGTTCCCAGCCAATACATCTAAAGTATTTGGAATATTTATTTATTTCATTGGATTTTTATGCAGCCTGGTTCTAAGGTGGTTGACTCTTGGTGGTTCAAAATCTAACACAAATGGCAATATACAAAATGTACCCAGTAACATCCATTTGGACAATACAATCTAAAGCCAAAGACCCATCTAACGAAGGGACCACATCCACCATATTCCAAGGCCTGGTAGAATAGGAAGGTTTTCAAAGTCTTCTGGAAAACCATAAGGGGGGAGCCACATAAATCTCTGGAGGGGAGAATCTCATTCTAGAGGGCAGGCACCGGTAGAGAGTAGATATGCTTCCTGAAAGATGGCACTCTTTAATCAAAAGGACCCACAGCATCCCAGCTCTTACTAGACAGCCAGAAATCATACCTGGGCCTCCAAAGATTGGAGAATAGTTAATTCTAAACATCCTGGTCGGATGCTAAGCCAAATTATATCCGTACTGTGGGATGAGGTGTTGATCAAGTAAAACTTTCACTTTAACCTGAAGTTCCTTATTCAGCACTAGCTGTATCCGGCCACGCGTTGCTGTGGCTCAGTCTGGTTAAATGGAAAAGAAAGAAAAGAGAAAGTGCACGTTTAATATGTTTAATTTCACAATGCTAGCGTGTGTTGCTTTTACGTCCAACAGATGGCGCTGTTTTTCAAAAAAGCATGTTTTTACCTGTCACAGGTGTGACATCTATATAATATAGGTATATAAAAACACGCACATATTCGAATGCAACATTGTGTCAAAATTTCAAAGCAATCGGTAAAAAACTTTCAGAGATTTAAGATTTTGAACAAACGAACATTTATATTTTTATTTATATAGATTATTCTCCAAATGTTTAAAGCTCATCTATTCTTCAAAGATGATGTAGGAGATGACCAGGTTGAGCCCAAGTGAAGGGTTAAATGCATCATAAATCACAAGCCCTTGCACACCCACAATAGATCTAAGTCCAGCCTCTCTTATATCCCACTCATTTCCCTTAGCAGCCCTTTGCTCAGATTCTTGTAGAGAGCTTAAGCTTGTAATAAATTTTTATACTCATTTGACCTGCCTGAATCTCCTGATTTCCCAGGCGCTTGACAGGTGTCCTATAAGCTATCATATAAACCCTTAACTCTTTTGCCCAGAAGATTCCACAAGGCGTTAAGAAACCACCAATTCAGAGTTTGCCTTTGTTTGTTTATTACATTTCTGAACTACACATCTCCCTCAAAGAGACACAAATATAAAAACAGTATATAAAAATTAAAATGTTAGAATTAAAATTTTGAACTTAAAATTTTAAGAAGAACTCGAGAATAATTAAACCCTGTCAACACTGATTAAAAAGGGAGAGAGGATCGCAGGGCACCAACCAGCCCTGGGGCTAGATCAGTGGTGGCGAACCTATGGCACGCGTGCCAGAGGCGGCACTCAGAGCCCTCTCTATGGGCACATGTGCCATTGCCCCAGACCCACCTCCCCTGCAGACCCCTCCTCACCAGCAGCCCCCCAGAGGAGAGTCGCCCCCAGACATGGCCCACGCAGAGCAGCGCAGCCAAGGACATGGCAGCTGGGCAGCGGGGATAAGACTCCGCCCTCGCACCCCATCGCACGCAGATGATGCTGCGGGACATGGGTGGAGGTCATGGCCACCATGGCGCTGCTGGGACACTTGGGCAATGTGCGGTGGGCCGTGGAGGCGGTGGGTGGCCCTGCGGGCAGGGCAGGGGGTGGAGTGGGGGTGGGGGCGGAGCGGGCGGGCTGGGGGCAGGCGGGGTGGTTTTTGGGCACTCAGTCTCTAAAAGGTTCGCCATCACTGGGCTAAATAATCCTTTGGGCTTCCTATGCAAGGCCACAGAGCCATGTTTTAACTCCTTTTCACAAGGGCAGGAAAGTGGGGGCCTGACTCACTTCTGGAAGGAAAATGTTCTATAGGTCAGGGACAATGGCAGAGAAAATGGGCGTTGTCTTACCTGAACGCCCTTTCTCAGCATGATGATGTAGAATCCACACCCTCCCTTAAGGCAGTCTAGGCAGGTGTCATGTTCATTGGAGCCGTTGCGTCAGACTTCGTCATGGATGCTTTGCCTCGTCAATAACTGGAGGACACTCTCAGAGGGAGGCGTGGCTAAAGTTCTGACTTAGTCTCTTCTGAGCAGGAAGGCTGAGATTACCCACCGGTGGATTCTACATTCATCATGGCTGGAGAACTCTCACGAATGAAGGCAAAGTTCTTTAACTGACAGGGTCTGTAACATCCCTTCCCTGCCTGAGCAGGTGGGATGGGCAGGTTCCAAAGGTAACCTGGCCCCATGCCTTCCAAGCCACAGACATCATCTCCCTTGAGGGAAGTCTAGCAGACCTTTTTCCCATGTGGAACATGCTATGGATTAGGTTAATCTGTCAATGGGGGGGGTGTTAAATTGTTTTTGGTTTTGGCAATTGAGGTCTTAGAGCTCAAATCTGCACCATTGCCCCTGATGGATGATAAATATGCACATAGAAATCAGAACATTTGGGACTCTTTATACCAACAACATATGGCATTGTACCATGTTTTCCTTTCAAAGTGCTCAAAACTTCTTAAAAGCACTTATCAAAGTTAAGGTACTTGTATTTTTTTTTTTAAATTAAATGTTATGGCTACAGGGCTATAGGGAACAAATTCAGGCTGATTTTAGTGGAGGCTAAAAAGGGAACAAAAGGGAACAAAAATACTGTATCATACCACCAAAAATCAAATTGACATATCCACATGGTCATACCAGGGAGGTTTATAAATTGGAGGTAGGGGGCAAACATGGCTAGAATTTAACCATCCCTTGGCTAAGCCCTTAAGCAAGAAATGAAGAAGTAATCAAAGGATGAAAGTTTATTCTGTTGCTAGTTGCTATTTACAAATGCTAACAGTCTCAATTTCTACAAAACACAATCTCAACTTGGTATAAATGTATGTTTTGTGGTATATGCCTTTATCAATAAGGGATTTTGAAATAGAAAATGGAGTCTTACTAAAATTCGATTAGCTAGTAAAAGTTGTAATACTTTTTCATGGTCTTTAAAAGGGAAGAAAACATCAGATTTTTAACCATGCAAAACTGCAAATCAAGGAGTTCTCATGTTATCAGTTTGGAAATGCATGTAAAACACACACAAACATAAGTAAGCAAAACTTAGGATTTTTTTCCCCATTTTATTATATTGTAACTAGTTCAGACATGTCAAACTCAACGACGTCACATGACATCGCACAACGTATCGGAGCTTTTTCCCCATTGCCAGCAATGGGGTGGGCGCAGTTTTGTCGTGATGTATCCGGCCCGCGGGCTGGCAGTTTGACACCCCTGAACTAGTTTAACACAACGAGGAAAAAAAGATTGTACAATTTTTGAAAAGAGATCTTAAAAAGCTCTAAGTAGCTTTTTTTTCTCCCAAGGTTCCCTACCTCTCAATAGGAATCAATTAATCAAGCTGTTACAATTTTTTGTAATGAATAAGCTGCCTGCATAAAATAGAGAAAACAAATTACCATTTCATTCCATCAAAATACATTTGGCTTGTTTTGTTCATGAAAACCACACTCTGTTTGCCCATGGATTTCATACTTTGTCTTAAGAAGTAGCCAACTGCAAATCAGCTCTCTAATCACAAGATTGTTGCAAAATTACTGTTTATTTAACCTCACAGTTGCTTTCTCGTTATAAGAAAACAAAACCATTCACTTCTTTCCCTGCATCATTTTCCAGCTCTAATTGACTAATCACCCAGCTCGTCAATGGTGTATAATCTTGCACTGAAATAGGAGCCGGGTCCAGATTTTTACACTTTTAAAGCACAGCTATAACAGGACAATTCCATGTGACAAATATAAACCAAAGTACCCAACTACTATAAAGTATTTGTGCTTATAATTGTGTATTTTCTAATCATGCTCTTGCTAGACCATGAAGCTACAACACAGGCATGAATCAATGTATCTATAAAATCATAAAACAGATAGGAGGAAATCTTGGGGGGGGGGAACGTTGTGCAGACAAGGCACTGAAACACAGTAAGAGAAGTGAACACCAGGCATAAGATTTCTCAATTCAAATAAGTCTGATGTGATCCTCACGTTTATAACAGTTTAATCAAATTATCACATGCTTATTCTCAATTAGGTAGCTCTAGATAAATCTCCACTGGTTTTGTTTTGGTTTTGGTTTTTTTGTGGCCAGGCCCTTATAATTATTCGTAAACAACAATAAATCTAACAAAGCATTGGCAGATGTTTAGCACTTTTGGAAGTTTAGTTTGAATCATCACCCTCAAACAGTGTCTTAGAGACCATGGTTGTAGATCAGAATTAGTTCTTCTGACATACATGCCCACAAATGTCTCCAGTAGAATTAAAAATGAGATTCCCCTCGAAAACAAACAACCTTTCCCTGGGAACACATCCAAGAGGAAGCAAAAAAGGGCAGAGCAAAAAAGGGAAGAATATATCAGGAACATCACGGCAATAAACACAATTACAAATGAGGGAGCTTGAGATAAAAGAAGACTGATTGCTGGAGGTTTAGTAGTTTGTTGACTCATCGGTTCTTTGTTTTGTTTCAAACTCTAATATATTCTTTAAATAAGAGTAGGAAACCCTACTAATAATATTAGTAGATCTGACTGTTAATGGTTTTTTTAAATCTCCAGCTCTAAGCAACTTTTAATGAAGTTTTACATCCCTACATTAATTGTCATTCTACATTCAACAAATTACAATTCTATTATTGGCCTTGAATTACAAAAACTGTAATAACAATTATCAGCTGACTCAAGGAAATTTCTTATAGTTCCAGCAGTGTGGTCAAAGCGACCACTTGTTAATCTGTTTAAAGGATTTAACTCTATCATCAGTATCTTACATACCAGTAACTCTATCATATCTTACATACCAGTAAGATATGTTCCTACATGGTACATCTGCACTTCAAACATATTCAGCATTGCTACTATCTATAAAATGAACACAAGTTGGAGTATGTGTTTTTGAGTCAGGTGTTAGTGAACACTTTCTCAATACCTCGCAGAGCCCCCTGCTCAGTTTGGTATACAAGAATTTGACTTTCCAGTAAAAGCTCTATCTTTGGCAGATTTCAAATTCCAAGGATTAGCAGACAGAAATAGAAAATTAAAGGCCTTTCTTTCTGGGATACAAACTATAAATTAAATCCTCAATCTAATCCAATGTTTGACCGTCTAGCAACAACAATCTACTAGTCCATTTTGAGACTAACCTTATGTTCCCACTCATGGCTGCAATGTCTAATATAATTGCATACCTATCTCCCATCTGCTATTTACTATTAGCAGACAGTATAATCCTGGCATTGTAAAATATAAAACAAATTAAGCTGCCTCTATTGAAATGCTCAGTACCCATGCAGTAATGCAGGCAATACAATCTTGATATGAAGGAATTAAAAAAAATCTAATTATTCTAATAAAGTTTGGTGCAGAATATAAGGCACCAGGAAATAAATCGGGAGACCATGAGTTCTAGTCCTATCTTATACCCAGAACTAGCTAGGTGACTTGGGCCAGTCACTCTCTCTAAGCCCTAGGAAAGAGGCGATGGCCAACAACTTCTAAAATATTTCTAAAAAAACTGAAGGGACTTGTTCAGACACACAAAAAAGTAAAACATCTAAACATTAAGGCATTAAAATATACTTTTTAATATAACATGTAACACAGTGTTGTGAGAAATTCAGGCATCAAGTAGTAGTATCCAACACAAAATTTAAACTACTATTAAGACTCTTAGAAATTTTGGCCGGACAAGACCAAGCCTTAAGAATAAATGCATACTGTACAAAGCCAGAAATAGAAGACAGCAACATACAGCAAAGAAGCTGAAGAAACAGTGAATCTCAGGTTAGCCGATTCAAGAAAATTGCACAGACCACAAACAACAGCATGACAAAATATCAACAGTGCACTGGATGACCTGCAAGAAATATCACCTTCCTGCAAGCAAGAACTGATCGGATAGTAAAATAGAGATAGTAGTAGAAAGTGAAGCTGAAGTCATCTGGAACTTTAGAATTCAGAAAGTCACCTGACACATAATACCCCAAACAATTGCTGATAAGAAAGACAAAAAAGTCTGGATAGTGGACATGGCAGGAACTGGAGATGGCAGAACAGAAGAGAAAGAACTCAAGAAGATAACAAAATACAAAGACCTGGAAACAAAAATAGAATCAGGAGCCGTTGGTGCCCTCTGAGCTTGCTTGTTTTCTTGCAGACTTTTATTACCCAACTAGATAGCATCATCAGTGCTAGTAAGAAGTGTAATTTGCTGTCCATTTATATACTGTTGGCTCACCCTGTCAGTGTTAGTGGGGGCAGTCTTAGAGTCTTTGGTTGGGCTATTTACTGTTGGCTTCTTTGGCAGTTTCTTGATTGGGGTATTTTTTTACTTGATGGTTGGTCTGAAGTTAACCTTGGAGTTAGTCTATGCCAGGGGTAGGCAACCTTGGCTCTTTTATGACTCGTGGACTTCAACTCCCAGGATTCCTGAGCCAGCCATGCTGGCTCAGGAATTCTGGAAGTTGAAGTCCACGAGTCATAAAAGAGCCAAGGTTGCCTACACCTGGTCTATGCTGATCTGGGTGCTGATTGCTGGTGGAGAGGTGCTGGAGTCTTTTTGTTCCCTTTTTGGCTGTTTGATTGTCTCTTTTGCATAGTCTATACATGTTGTTAATGTCTATGTGTCTATGTGTCTGTAAAATCATTACACAGCTTCTCTTGTAGCAGGTTGGGTTACTGGGGTATAATAACCCAACCTGCTACAAGAGAACCCAACAAGAGAAACTATGTAAGGACTTTATTTAAATGAGCCAAACACACTGCACCAACCCAGAACAGCAGAAAAAGGAAATGGAGCATCTATACAACACATTCCAACAAAATGGATACCTATGCAACTTTATCAAAAAGTCCCTGACCACACAACCCAATACAGCACAACCTACATAACCCCTAAAAAGAAGGGGCGTTGTCTTACCTGAACGCCTTTTCTCAGCACGGAGATGGAGACTCCACCATTGGGTAGTAGACTGTATTCCTGCCCAATCAGATCAAGTCAGCCAAAGTTGCCACGCCCGTCCTGGACCTTAGACTCCAGTCTTTGACGCGAGCGTAGCCATTGACTGACAGCAAGACGTTGTGGCTCACCAAACTA
>NW_015386830.1:533228-534645 GCF_001527695.2 Protobothrops mucrosquamatus
GTCACCTGGTCCAATAAAGAGCCAACAGGAGGAGTTCCACTCGCTCCCGAAGAAGCTTGCGAACCACGGCTGGAAGAATAGGTAGAGGAGGGAGGCGTAAAGGAGACCCATAGGCCAAGGACTCCGAAGAGTGTCCGTTTGTTCCGCTCCGACCATCGAAAGGTGTGAAAGGAAGCGATCCAGCTGTGCATTGAAAAGGAACGCGAAGAGGGCCACTAGAGGGAGACCGAAACGGTGACAGATTCCCCGGAAGATCCTCGGGTGTAGACGCCACCCCGAGTGGTCTTATTGTAGAACTGCACAGGATGTGTGTTCGTGACCTCCGATATACAATCGGTCTGATGGGCCCAGATTACGTTCCGCTCACAGACCCAGTAAAGGAGCCGCGACCAACAGGCTTCGAGGCCGGGTACCCCCTTGGCGATTTACATGGTTCTTGGCTGCCACATTGTCCGCGAGGACCAACACGTGGCGCCCTCTCACTAGGTGACAAAAGGGCGAAGAGTTAGATGAATGGCTCTCAACTCTAGCCAATTTATATATTGTGTCACAGGCCCGGTGCCGGCCAACGGCCCTGTGCCCAATGTTACCGAAGATGTGCCCCCCCCAGTTAAACAAACTGGCATCGGTCGTGAGTACAATCCAGTCCGGCTCCTTGAAACCAAACGCTCTGAGTATGGCTGGAGGAAGCCACCACCTGAGGGAGCGTAATGGCCGTTGGAGGAAGAACTGCCTTGTGTCGTGAGGCGCCGAGGTTCCTCCTCTAAAAAAGGGAGCAAGAACCATTGTAGCTCCCTGGAGTGGAGTCTGGACCATGGGATGATCACTATGGCCGAGACCAACTTCCCTAACAGCTGGGAGAGACTGTCCAGTGTTACCAATCGACTCCTGTGCAGCAGAAGGATCGACATCCTTATGCTGTCTCTGCGATTCTGAGACAGGTACACCCGACATTCTATCGTGCCAATAATGCCCCCCCCTGGAGCAAGAGCCTCGTTGTAGGCGCCAAGTGGCTCTTGGGAAATTTGCCGCGAATCCGTGGTCCTGGAGCAGGTTTATTACCAGTTCGAAATCCGCCACGGCCGACCGGGCGGATAATGACTGAATTAAATTATCGTTCAGATAACCCTGGACTCTGACTGGCCTCAACCGTAAATGTGCTGCCAGGACCGCCAGAACCTTGGTGAACCCCTGGGGGCCGATGATAGACCAAATGGGAGTGCCCTGTACTGGAAGTGACTTCCTTTGTGCTCGACCGTAGAGATCGTCGATGGGTCAGAGAGATAGGAATATGAAGGTACGCCTCCGTGAGGTCGATAGACATAAGGAGTTCCCCTTCCTGACGCTTCCTAAGATGTAACGGAGCGTTTGCATCATGAATTCGTGATAAGCGATATGGAAACCCAAGTTTGTTTGA
>NW_015386830.1:537739-562948 GCF_001527695.2 Protobothrops mucrosquamatus
AGAGTGGAAATTCCACCATTGAGGAATAATACCTGCCTAGAGCCAAACTTGCAACGTCTGTCTTGGGCAAGATCAAGTCAAAGACTGGAGTCTAAGGTCCAGGACGGGCGTGGCAACTTTGGCTGACTTGATCTGATTGGGCAGGAATACAGTCTACTACCCAATGGTGGAGTCTCCATCTCAGTGCTGGAGAATTACACTGCCATATATCAAGAATATCTCAGAAACCGCAAATAGGCTACTACAACCACATGGAATCAGCATAGTGCACAAGCCAACTAAAGCCCTTGAAAACATCCTAAGCAAACCAAAAGACCCAGCAACCCCAGTAGAAAAACCAGGAGTCATCTACAACATACAATTTAACAACCACTATGTAGAATAAACAGGCAGAAAACTGGCAGAAGGCATCCATGAACACCAACTAGCAGTCAGAAGACATGATGAAAATTCTTTAATTTCACAACATATAGACAGATTTAACCATAGTTTCAAATGGGAAGATGTGACAATACTAGACCAGGCCAAGTCCAAAAATGCCAGGGAATTTCTAGAAGCCTGACACTCTGACAAATTAGCCATTGATAGACACATAGACATTAACAACATCTAAAGAGACAATCAAACAGCCAAAAAGGGTGTTTGATTGCTGCTCTTCACCAGAAATCAGACCCAGAGCAGCATAGATTAACTCCAAGGTTAACATCAGACCAACCATTAAGTAAACAGTACCCCAATCAAGAAACTGCCAAAGAGCCAACAGTAAACAACCCAACCAAAGAATCCCTAAGACTGCTCACACTCACGCAGACAGGCAAGACACCAGAATATAAACTGACAGCAACAGCACTCCTTACTAGCACTGATGATGTTGCCTAGTTTGGATAATGAAATGTCTGCAAGAAAACAAGCAAGCTCAGAGAGTACCAATGACCCCTGATTTCAACCCTGAGCTACAAATATTCTTCTTTATTGGTACAGAAATAGAATGACTGTGGCAAAAGAAACCAAAGAAACACCATCAAACATCAACATTTGCTTCTCCCAGGTACTTGGGAAGGACTCGATTGGTGGATAAAAACGCCAAATGCAGTCTGAACATCTGACTGATTATGTGATAAACTATAATAATAATTTGCAAGAGCTAGTTTTATCTAGTGGTGAAGGTGCTAGCCTAGAAACCAGGTGACTGTAAGGTCTAGTTCTGTCTTAGTCATGAAATGGATGGATGACTTTGGGCCACTCACTCTCTCTCAGCTCAACCACCTCACAGAATTGTTGTAAGGAAAATAGGAGGGAATATTAAATATGTTTACTGCCTTGAGATACATTAACTCAGATAAAAATCTAATAAATAAATAAGTAAATAAAATGTGTAGTACATGTATTGGCATGTAGTACAAGCAGTTCAAACATGACAGGAGCAAGGGTTATGGCAAGGGGGTACTTGGGAAATGTCATAAAATGGATTTCTGCAAAGTGGGTTAGAATGAGGTAGAAGGATGAGAAGTTCAACTTTCCTTTATAGTCTTACATGCAATGATACTACATCATTTATTTGATGAACAGAAAAAATTAGCTGCTATAAGGCACTATGATTGAATTGAAGAAAATGCATTATAGGCTGTCAGCCCAGAGTCATGATTAGCCTCATGCATTTACTCCACCGAAAACCAGGTCAACCCGACAAACAGATCAATAAAATTAATCGAGTCCTCTCGTAAGAGGTTCATTACAAAAAGCAAACTAGATTCACTGCTTTAATTTCACATTATGGCAGGACAGAAAAACCCAAACATAAAACATCAGTCTTCTTGTCTCTTTTAACTGTTGTCAAGTAACATTTGAGAGGCACCAATCCCCAAGTGCTAGAAATGGCACAGATCAATTCAGACCTCCTAATTTGAATGAATGTAGACATGTGAAATGAAGTTAGATGCCCACTGAAATTTATTTATTTATTTATTTATTTATTTAATTGAATTTTTACCCCGCCCTTCTCCTTACGGACTCAGGGCGGCTGACAGCCTGATAAAAAACAAATACAAAAATACCCCGATTTAAAAAACATAATTAAAATGAAATATTGGATTTGGCCTGTGTCAATTTAAAATTATTTTTAAAACCCCACTAAAAATCTCCCCCTAGGCCAGTCCTGCTTGTTGAAATAGCCATGTCTTAAGGGCTTGAAGAAAAGACTGTTTCCACCTAGTGAAAATGAGGCAGCTCAGAAGGTGAAAATACCAAGTAATCAAACCAGATCCCAACCCAACCCAAATTATGTAAGTTATTTTAGAGGCATTGCTAAGCAGGTTTCCAAAGACTATAAATACAGTAGCTGCTTCATAGGGTATAAGTCTCTGAACTGGGGTGAATACCATGTTGAGTATCAAGTCTTAGCTCTTCAGATAAGGAATCACTTTTAAAATTTTGAATTTCTCCTTGAGATTTCAAATATAATTGTCAGGTTCCCAAAGAAATTATTTTAACCCTATGCCTATTTTGCTTTGGAGAATAACTTGACTCCCTCTTCTTTGTGGCAGCCCCTGAGATATTGGAACATTGCTATCATGTCACCCCTCATCCATTTTAAAAATGCAAACATTTTTTAAATATTTGCTCATCTGTATTTCATTTATTTTCATTACTGTTTTTTTTTCTTTTTAACTATTTGTTCATATAAAAAACTTAAATAAAAAGTATAAAACCGTATTGTGCTGATTCTCATTGAGTAAACATATTAAAACATTTTAAGGAACATGGTTTCCTAATGTCCCAGTTAACAAACTTATAAAGATCCCCTAGCAATTAATCTTTTTACATATATAGATAAGTAATTGGGTCAGGTTTTATTCAATAAATGTTATTCTTTTTAAAAATTGCTCTTTTTAAACTGCTCTTTTTAGAAATGACCATAATTCAGCTACATAAAATTCGTGTACAAAAAAAAAAATTCTGATGAAAAGGTAAATGAAAGACTGTTTCAATCTTTTCCCTCTCACACATTCACAGCTCAGTCCCAATTCTATCAGGAGAACATTCTAAGAATACAATTCAGATTATACACAATTTAATCCTCAAAATATAAAGTGATTCAGTGCCTGTTCCATGCTTTTTTTTTCAAAAAATCAAAAGTAGGCTTAAATATATGATAAAATTTAAAATTTGACTGACAAGAAAATTAGAAACTAACATCTTCAGGCAAAGTTTTTTCAATAGCAGAGAATACCTATAGCTGAGGGCTTAACTATGGAGTTTTTATGGAGTTCTCTATGTTTGATTATTTGCCAGCAGACATTTTACTACCTAACCCATTGAAGATGTTATTGAGAAATGTTATAGTATTTACCCAGGTTAAAGCAGTTTTAAAGATGTGATTAAATTTAAGCTTTGAATACCATTCACATTCAGATACAGTACATGTTTGATCTTTATATCCAAATAGATAATCCTATTATTTGTAGTAGAATGTAAATCAGATTCGATGGATAGACTATAAAACCAATCTCAAAGAAAAGGAAGAAGAGTTTAAGGAAGAAAAAAGAAACTTCTGGGAGAAAAAGCTTAATGATGAAATATGATGAATACTTCACTGCCTTATCTCTCATTTAATTTTCTAAAAATTGTTGTTAATCAGTCTCTGGCTAACAGATGATTTAATAAACACAGCCTAAGGCAGGCTACTGTCTTAAATTCCAATTAGGCAAGGTTAACACAGAAAGTATTATATAGCAAAGTCAAAATGGAATTTGAAATAGAAATTGATAAAAGATAATTCTCTTGACAGTGATTCTCTGTCTTGCTGTCTTGCTCTTCTGTGAAGGGTGGGCTCTCTGCAACTCCATGATATTCCAAAATATTTTTTTCTCAATATTGCAGTCTTATACCAACTATCCTTCTTCATAGTATTTTTGTGGATGTCCTAGATATTCACAGTGCAACTGGACAGCACCACTCAAGTGGTTGCTTAAGAAGAATAAAGTTTATTTGGATCAATAAAGTTTAAAGTCAAAGAATCTTAAATAAATCTGATCTTGAAAACTGTTTGAGAATAGCAAAAGCATAATTCTACAATTCAAGGTCAAACTACAAAAAGGCATTCCAAATGGCAGCCTGCTCCCAAGATCTCACCATACCTGACCATAACAGTCTTGAGATTTCATCCGCCCCACTAAATCCCCAGATCCATCCCACCCACACCTCTCTCTCTCTTGTCCATCCACTTTCTATTCACAACCATCACCAAACTCACCACAAATTCACAACTCAACTTACATACTCACATTCACCTTAGATAGCCCACTGACCTCATGTTGATGTATACCTGCAGATACAAAATACAAGGAAGGTCCAGGTACCAGTCCCTAGGTCCTAGAGAGGAAGCCCTTTGGCCTGTATCCAATCCCAATCCAGAGGACAATCCCATAAAGCTCAGTGGGAGTAGTAGTGATCCTCGGGTACCAAAGAAGCACCCATCCCAACACTATCACCCTCAGTCTGACTCTTTAGGCGAGATCTCTTTCCTAAGCAAAAGCAACTCAGGGACCCATAATATCAGAAATATCAGCCCATACCAAAAGTTTCCTCCTCAGGCTGATGTATGGTGCATCTAGCAGAGTATTCTATATCATTAGCAAATGCAGGTTTTTAATTTGTTTATTTAATTCAACTTAAATACTACCAGACTCTGATTGACTCTGGTCAGTTTAGATTAGAACATAAATCCGTGTTCTGCCTACCTTTATATTGCCCTTTATAGTTTTTCTATGAGAAATCTTTTAATCTTCTTTGCTACCAATGCTTTACATTTAATTACTTAAAGCTGAAAAAGTATTTTTACTTTTTTTCTTTACTTTAGTAATGTTTTATTATTTATTAGATTTTTTTTAACCCTGCTTTTATTTTTTTTATAAATAACTCAAGCTGGCAAACATGTATAATATTCCTTCCCCCTCATAATTTCCATCTGCTTCCCTAGTGAAGGGAAACTCATTTTCCTTAATTGCATATCTCAAATCTTAAAGATTTAGAATATATATACACATATTGTTTTTTATTTTGTTTTATTTTGTTTACTTTGGCTTTCCGAAACAAGAAAAATATTAGTAACAATGCTAAATTAATGTGAGCAAATAAGCAAAATGCGCAATACAAACAGACAAGCCATTATGTCTGAGTTTCTTGGCAAAAGCTGTCTTAAAATGGTTTTTCTCTTTTGTAAAATTAATTGGTCTAGCAGTATGTCTTTTCATATCTCCAGTAAATCCCCTCACATTGAGTGAGACACAGTTTCAGTAAGTGCGTATAGATGGCAACCCAAGCAATGTTTTCCTTCATATTTTTGGAGTGATTATTTTAAGAATTTACATATTGGCAATGCCTTATGTGTTCCCCATTATACCAGCCTAACAGCGAACTGAATGAATTCCAACAACAAATGTTTAAGGAAAGTGACTTAGCACATTCAGGGCCTTGGCAACAATGAAGAAAAGCAATAAACACAGAAATGCTTCTCTGAAGCTGAAAACTCAAATGATGAGCAACTCAAGGAACTGTATCACTCCAGAACAGTATGTGTCACAACTGTGAAAACTAAGCAATAGAGGATGATGTTTTAGAAGCAAGCAGCAAAGGAAAGTAAAAAAAGCAAAAATGCTTCTCAGCTAACTTCATAAATAGAAAATGATTTTGTACCCTCGGTGAAGTCACACCCTGTCTAAGTGACGGATTGTCCTTGCTAATTCTAGGCCATGTTTGATTCAAATGGCCCAAGGGTTACCTCATTCTTTCATTGCTTCTTCTCTCTATAAAAATCTGTAAACTAACACAGTGATTTTGCACTAATTTGTCTTATTTAGAGTGCAGATAGAGTTTATATCAGATGATAAATCGATGTTATATTCACTTGCTGTGGCGAGGAAGAGCAAAAATACAGGGGGGAAAAACCATCACCTTCACTGCTCCAGCATATCTTAAAGATATGATCAACACTCTGAGGGCCTCATATGATGTACTAAAGCATTATCCTAAGTATAGATTTCAAGTATCCAGTCTACATTTCAGTATATATATAGTGGTTGGCTAATGTTGGCTAATATGTAGCTGTACCTTTAGTAAAAAAATAATGACCGATGGCAGATAGGATAGCACTCTTCAAATACCTGAAATATCATGAAGATGTTCAAGGTCTATTCTGTCTCATTCCCGAGTAAAGAATATGGATTCAAGTCACAGGAAAGCAGAGCCTGATTCTGCATTAGAAAAATGTTCCTTATATAAGAATCTTCTTAATCTTTTTAATAGTAAGTGCAGTTCAGCAATGAAAACAAGTCACAGAACTGGTAGCCTTCCTTCACTGGATGCATTACATGGAGAGTAAACTGCTACACTGGCCTAAAATGGCTGACTGATCTTTTAAGTAATTATATAACAGACTTACATGCCTCAATGACAGGGCAACATACTATGATCCTTTAAAAAAATATGCTAAAGTTACGGCTACACTGTGTATACTTTGAAAATACCAATATCACTTAATACTTATATACTGCTTCACAGCCCACTCTAAGCAGTTTACAGAGTCAGCCTATTGCCCCCAACAATCTGAGTCATCATTTTACTGACCTTGGAAGATGGAAGGCTGAGTCAACTTTGAGCCAGTGAGAATCGAACTGCCAAACTGCTGGCAGTCAGCAGAAGTAGCCTGCAGTACTGCATTCTAACCATTGTGCCACCATGACTCAGAACATATGTTTACAGAACATGTGGAAGTCAGGTTTGAAGCAGTCTTTGAAGCAGTCAGGTCTTTTTTCAGACTTTTCTACAAGCGGTCAAAAAAGATATTGTACAATTGCTGTCATGTACTTCAGCTCATATGGAAATCTAAAAACAGACAGAGGAACTACAAAACAATGCTGTATTTGCCCTCTCACATATCCCAAAGTACCTCTTACAAATAATTTTTGAAGCATGCACATCTCAAATAAGCCTGGTCAATTATAAGGAACGTTTATCCTTTTATCTATTCCAGGAACTCCATTTCCTTAATGCAACCCTGAAAAACCTGATTACTTCTTAATCATCCAGGTTGTGGTTGTCTCAAAGGTGCTTTTCAGAAGGCAACTGGACTTTCTTGTTTTTTTTTCCGTGACAACATTTTGCTTCTCATCCACGGAGAACCCCCCCTCCCCCCCAAAAAACCAATTGCCTTTTGAAAAGCACCTTTGGGATGACTACATCTTGCACCATTGTCTTTCCTAATACTGCTTCCCAGGACATTTCTTCCTGATAAAGAGGAATCAATCCATCTTTTATTATGGTCACAGACCAGAATAAGATAAAAATGAATAATAACTAAATGCAATTCACAAGAAAATCATTCCTCTTAGGAAACATGCCCAGGAAACAATCTATAAAAGGAAAGAGAACAAAGTTTTTTTTAAAAAAAAGGAGTAAACATTTTCCATATTCTCTAGAGGGCATTTTTTAGAATCTTGAGAGCAAGAGATCCTTTTATGCACAGCCAGATACTGTATTTAATATGAATGCATTAGAACAAAATAAAATATTCTCCCAACAGTAGCTGGGACATCCTGGGTGAAGGATGTGCCTCAGAACTGTCACAATAAGCAGCTGCTGCTGGCAAAAAACCTTCAGATGATTGCCTGGAATATGTCCTAACAACGTTCCCTACTTAATTTAGTACAATTTTATTCAGAAATATCCTGTACAGAATGCTCTTATAATTGAGGATTGACAATCGTGGAACAGGGTGTTTGTAGTTTTTCTTTTTGGAATTCCTTGGGATCTTTCTTCTTCTTCTAATTTTAGCTAAGCATGTTCCAGTGTACCAAACTCCAGTGTTTCACCGTGGAGGGTTCCTAATTTCAAACTCTTTCACCTTCCTAATTATCGCCACTACCACCATCAATGCCAGCCCTGAGGATTATGAAAATACTATATAGTTTGCAGCAAAATGAAATTAAATGGTTCTAATAAAAACTAAAAGTTGGATGATAATGCAAAGCAGTTAAAAAGCTGAGACCCCCCTCAAAATTACTTGCATGTCTTAGGACAATGTAGGCAACTGTTCAGAAAATGTATTTAAAATCTACCAACCTCCACATATGGGGTTGGTAGCCTATAGTGTCCTTCATTTATTTTTTAAGTCTTGTCTTGGTCTATTTTCAGTATCGTAAGAAGAAAACATTATTATATCAGCCTAGAGTTCTGGAAGAAGAAGAGATGACAAAAAGAGAGCCAAGAGCAGCAGTTCTATCTTGGATTTGCAGTGTTTTCCACAGTTCAGATCAGCCTGTGGCCATGATGTAGGAATCACTAAAGAGCAGAGGTAGGAAACTTTTTCTTTAGAGAGGGGAACTGAGGCTCTGCTTGGTCTCTGAATGACACAGTGGAAGTTCCACACTGCCAAAAAAAATATACCGGATATGACCTTAGTTCAAGAGCATTTAAATCAGATGTCAACCAAATACATTTAAAATATGAAATGTTGCAAATACATAAAAAAAGCACTGACTTCGCAGCCAAAGTGCATCAGAGAATTCCAAGTAATGAGAATAGGAACTGAAATATATATTACTGTTATTTTTACCTTGTATTCTATCAAGAAACTGCCACTTACTTTAGGCACTGAAATACATAAAAAAAGCACTGACTTCGCAGCCAAAGTGCATCAGAGAATTCCAAGTAATGAGAATAGGAACTGAAATATATATTACTGGGAAAGCAGTAACTGTGGCTTTGATTATGAAATTTTTATTTCATAAAATCTCTATTTTCAGAAGGAATGGGGTGTGAAAACAGAATTTGGATGCATTTTATGAATATTATATAAGCCATGTCAGAAATGCCTTCGGGCTAATGTACCTGTTATTTTTACCTTGTATTCTATCAAGAAACTGCCACTTACTTTAGGCACTTCATATGATGATGTGATCATTTCAAATGTTCATTTTTTGGGATTGCTAAGGATGGTCTGATAATACATCAGTCCTCCTTTCCTAAAACGGAAACAACAAAGATGTGAAACGTAAATTAGAAAAGAAGGAAAGTGGGTTCATTATTAAGAAAGCTCTATATCATTACAATGGTGAGGGGCAGAAATTTCACTTCCTATTTAACACTGTAAATCCTTGGATGGATATGGGTTAGTCACAATCTTTCACGGCAGTTATGAGATCAATGATAGAAGATGGGATTTTTGTCCTGAATGTTTAAAATAAATATAATAAATAGCTAATAAAGATCAAATTGAATGCTATTCATTGTCAGCAAATCAAGGCAGGCCAGACCAGGAAGTCAAAGTAACAGAACCTTGCAAGTTTGAATTTTTATTCTCACTCCTTTTCTTTGTATAAATTAGGGAGAAACTTGTCTGAGGTATTTACATATGTTACAGTTCTGTCCCTGACTCAGATTTCTTTATCTGACCATTCCTTTGGCAAGAAGGCCACTCATGAAAGTGATGTACTGTAAACCTTAAACAGCAACAACTTCTTGAAAAGCTAAAAAAAAGCTTTAAAAAAGCACAGAGTCACCTATGTCTAAATAACTTTTTCAAAGTGTGTGTCACTTTCTTATACTGTACTGGAATTTACTAGAAGGATAAATTGAAAGTAGTGATTAATCTTTATGTTATATAAAAAAGAAATATTCACAAAGGAGCAAGGAAAAAGACTTTCAAACAATAAAGTCAATGTTTTTGGAGTTGTTCTCTTCATAACATGATATTCCAGGTGGTAGCTTCTTTTTCTCCTCATTTTAATTTTACTTATTTATTTTGGAAGTTGGATTACTTCAGTATTACTGTTCTATATATGTATTCTTCATTTTAATTTTTTAATTTTTATATTTTATTTCAATTAATTCAGCATAATAAAGTTACAAAACACGAAATAAGAACGAGATATGTCTAGCTAAACTGTATAGATTAATGGCATTATAAGATTAATATATAATAAGAAGGCTAAGAGGATTTCATTACATAAATATGTATCTATAGCAAATTGTTTATTAACGGGAGAAAAAAATTAAATTCAAACCACTGTGAGTTTGTAAAAAATATTAATGATACATCATTGTATCTACTGCCTTTCCCCCCACTGGAGACAATTGAAATAGTAGTAGTAGTAGTAGTAGTAGTAGTAGTAGTAGTAGTAGTAGTAGTAGTAGTAGTAGTAGTAGTAGTAGTAATAAAGTTGGAAGGGACCTTGGAGGTCATCTAGTCCAATCCCCTGCTCAGGCAGGAAACCCTATACCATTTCAGACAAATGGCTGTCCAGTCTCTTCTTAAAAACTTCCAGTGTTGGAGCATTCATCACTTCTGGAGGCAGGTTGTTCCATTGGTTAATTGTTCTAACTGTCAGGAAGTTTCTCCTTAGATCTAGGTTGCTTCTCTCCTTGATTAGTTTCCATCCGTTGCTTCTTGTCCTGCCTTCAGGCGCTTTGGAGAATAGCTTGACTCCCTCTTCTTTGGGGCAGCCCCTGAGATATTTATTTGAACTGATATTTAATTGAACTGAATAACAATTATTATTTTATATAATTTTAATAGGTACAGTAGGTATAATTCAATTAATAGACCTCCCACCACTATACTATCTGTTCACTCAGTTGTTTTAACACATGGTGGAAGACACAGGCCATAACACCTAACTACACTGATCATTAAAAATTAATAACAACAGAGAGAAAGATCAGCTTAAAGCAGTTAAAGCTGGGATGAACTCTGTGGCGATTTCAACAAACATGCAGTAATTGACAAACAAAATAACTGTATTTATTTTATCTGCTTTAAATAATATGGCTATTGTATACTTTGAATTGCAAAAGTGGGACACAAAAGTGATACACTATGTATAATTTGTTCCTATATGCCTCCCACCACCCACCTTCAGTAAAAGAGAAAAAGACAAAAGGATAGGTTTTTAAGAACAACAACTTTATTTAAGCTTAAAGTGGACAAATAGCTTCAATATTAATAGTTACCCCCCTTAAGTGTGTAATTAAATAAATTGCAATGAGTTCATTTCTTCTGTTTCCCCCCCTCTCCCCCACAATCCACCTCTCTTTGGGGCAAACTCCCCAGGTTTCTCTCAAGGCAGCCAAAACCTTTAAGTCTCCACCATTTTTATTTCTTAAAGCTTTCTTCAGGGTGATCAAGTGAAACTTTAAATCTCCCCACTCCGCCTTATTTAAGTTTGCAAGCCTAAATTGAGTAAATCTCAAGAAGCCTGTCTCCATCTTAAAAACATTATTCAGATGTTCACAAAATAAACATACTGTCAAGTGCAGGAAAATCAGAACGTTCAGGCAGTTCAAATGAATAGAAAGATTTATTGTAAGCTTATGCTCTCTGCAAGAATCTGAACAACTAACAGTCAAAGCAAATAGGTGGTAGATAAGAGTTAATGGAATTCAAAGCAGACTGGACTTAGATCTCTTGTGGATGCGAAGGGACTCAAGACTGATGACACATTTGACCCCTCAGCCTGGACATTTCCTATACATAGTATTTTTCCAAATAAGCACTGCACCTTCTAACTACTCTTAAATTAATTGGACAGTACTGTGAGTTTAGTATTTTCAACTTAACTAATATTTCTTTTTTATTTGGAAGTACATGGATATGGGATTATGCCATTTTTCTTGATGCTGTCATAAAGTGTAACTATTTGGATTCCGTTTCTAAATATGATCAAATTGAGTTCTGGAACCAGATTACATTCAGTTGCTTTCCTAACATTAAATTCTAAAACTTATATATGGGTAAAAATTCCAAGTGGGGGTGGGAATTTAAAATACAGGAATTGGCTTTTACGGGGCATTTTTGACATATTTTGGGAATGGTTTCTATTTCAGGTAATCTGATTATGATATCCTTGGACTAAAGATGTGCAGGTAAGATTTCTTTATAAATAAAGTATTTTAAAAAATAAAATCGTCCACTTTTATAGCAGTTTATTTATTATGGTAATAGCAAAAAGATAATTGCTATACTAAACCAAACAAGTACAATAACATAACAGAGAATGGGGGGAAAATTAACACATCAGCAATATATCTATAGTTATATCTGTATGTGGAACCAGATATAAATATAGAAATGGCACAATGGTTTGATCTTCAAGGCCTAAGAAACTCATGATGCCATTACAGAGGAGGGAAAATGTCCGAGAAATAGTTAAAATTACTTAGGAAGATGTAGGTGTTTAATATGTTGAAGTTCTAATGGATAAATAAAATATTAAAGTGCTATTCATGTGAGATCACTTTGCAAAGTTAAAGTCAAACCAGATGCTTACTGAAGTTAGCAAACACAAAGATGCATAGTCTAGCTGAGCTGGACTTTATTTTTTTTTAAGTTCACATTGATTTTTTTTTCTAATTAAGTTCTGTTTCTGTTTTCAAGCTTAACTAGTTTTCATATGGTCCTTGTAATCTTTGACCTTCAGCTTGGTTGTTTTTATGTACTTAATTTGATTTATGCTACATTTTGTAACTTTCTAGATACAAAGAATTATCCAAAAAACTATTAATTATTTGCATATTAAAAACACCAAACTTCAATAAATTCTAAATGAATATGATTGATATGACTTGTTAAATACCAGAATGCCCTGGAATGACAGCATCACATTCAAATCTGAAAATCAAAGAGCCTATCTACTCTCAATTTTTTAAATCAGCTTTATGGAAGAAGAACAGTGACATTTGATTACTATTTTATTTCTAATTTCATTGTTTGTCTGGAATGTGGCTCATATTTCCAAAGACAAACTCATTTGGGATTCCAGGAACAAAGTTTTATTGAAAGAAAGCTTTTGCAAAGGCTGGTGGTCTTAAACTTACGCAAAAGATTAAGCCACACACACAATTTTTAAAATCACATATTTATACCCTCTCACGAAGCTGGTTTCCCCCCCCCCCATCCACTCAAAAGACCACCTGCTCATCCCAAGCACCTAAACAGAATACATTTCAGCNCATTTCAGCTCATCCCCTCCCAGGAAAAAGCTCTTATATTTCATATACCTGTTAACCATGACCTTTTGCTGACATTAGCCCTATCTTTATTTTTATATTTCCTCCTGCTTGCAATTACATCTAACTTCCTACAGAACCTACATATTTCAAATTAATTATCCTGCATGTGTCAAAGTCCCTACTTCTAAAAAGCTTAAGTTACTCCATTTTGCCATTGTTAAGCTTACTCCTTAAGTTTCAACTGATCTTATTAGGATTAAATATCTTCATATGATATTGCCAATGTGTTACCCCTGTCTATATATCTTTAAAATAGATGGATTTGTACTGCCCACCTTTCAAAGGATATCATTAAACAATTTCTGATATTATTTTATCTCTTACAGTGTTGATTCTTTAATAAATTGAAAAGAAACAAATGAATTAATGAAGAGTGAATACTGAAATAATACACATATGCCTAATTCCAATATTGATTTATACTGATATATATATATATATATATATATATATATATATATCATATATTTCTAATAGTTCACAATTCCTTTCAAGATTACCTAAGCATATTCATCAGTTACTGATGTCTGCTACTTCATAGTGTAACAGATTTATAAACCTATTTGTTTAAAAAAAATTCCGTTGAGTTTCTGCATTACAAAACTATCTTGGAGCTGGTGACACCTCCATTAAATATGCAATTTAAAATCTGCCATCTGTCTATCACTTATATTTACATAAGAAATTTAACCTTTTGAGAGAACATAAGCTATCCATAAGAGTTCCTTTCCTTCAGCCTGCCTCCTCTCCAGTTGCTGTTCACAGATCAGATGAATTATTCCATTGATCAAAATAACAAATTCCTTGAAGTGCAGTTCATTTCCTCTTTCTTACTACTAATTCCATCATTATCTTCACATTAAAAAATCATTAGGGAATAACATAAGAAGAAAGACAGACCCACTAGTCTATTATTCTGGCAACTTTCTGTCATCGTGACAAATCTGGAAATGCAGAAACAGAAGGATCAGGGTCTGAGCTGTGAATTAACAAATGACAAATTCAATTGCACTGCCAGCATCTCCCAACTTTCCATCATCAACCAAGTGTATAAGTCAAACATCTTCCTCCATGGAGATAAGGGAGCTCACTGCATAAGACACAGAAGCTGAGAATGACTCATGTACTATTCACCTAACTGGCAAATTTACTAAATAAGGCATAAAGAGTCAAGAGCAATACTTATTGCTAGACTTCAGCAGTAGCTTTGTTAGGATTACAAAAATCTTGATGACTCTATACAGTATCAACATTCTCTTTGCTGCCACTTGGTGGTTATCTGGATTTTTAGCCCAAAATCCAACAGCAGCCACATCGTTCATTTTACCTTAAAAGGAATGATGAGTACTACCAAAATCTGCTTACATGGTTCTAATTTAAAATCAAATTGTGAGTTAATTGCCATATTTTTCATTGGGAAGGGAGAGGAAATTCTGATTGGACTCTCAGATTTCAAAGTAGTATGAAGAGGTAAACCATGGTTTATAAAGAACACTGGCAAGATTCACACAGTTCACTACTTCATAACCAAACACATATTACCAATGTGTCAACTTAGTCTTATCCTTATAATCTATATCCTGGGTCTCCAATAAAGGGTGTATTTATTGAATGTAATTGCTAGGGAGAAAAAAAAACCACTGACATACAGTACCACTATTATCTTTGCAGTGCAGAAGCATAACCCTAAAATTTTAAAGGAAGATGAACGAGCTTTGCCAGGTTTTCATTGACGAATATAAATCACCAGGACCCGACAGATTATATCCCAGAGTTCTGAAAGAGTTGGCAGATGTTATCTCAGAACCATTACACCACATATTTAAAAAATCCTGGAGCACCAGGGAAGTACCTGAGGATTGGAAAAGGGCTGATGTGGTTCCCATCTTCAAGAAAGGGGGAAAAATGGACCCAGGAAATGCAGACCAATCAGTTTAACATCAATACCTGGGAAGATCCTAGAAAAGATAATCAAAAAACAGATCTGCGAACAACTAGAAGCAAACAAAGTCATAACCAGTAGTTAGCACGGGTTAGTTAAAAACAGATCATGCCAAACCAATCTTATTTCATTCTTTGACAAAGTGACTAAACTAGTAGACCAGTGAAATGATGTGGACGTAGTATATACTTAGATTTCAGTAAGTCATTTGATAAAGTAGACCACAACCTACTCCTTGGTAAGCTAGAAAAAGGTGGAATAGACAACATCACCACCAGATGGATCTGTAGATGGCTGACAAACCATACTCAATGAGTAGTTCTCAATGGCACTACATCCACATGGAAAGAAGTAAGCAGTGGGGTACCACAAGGTTCTATCACAGGCCCAGTGCTCTTCAACATCTTCATAAATGACATAGATGACGGAATTGAAGGGGAACTCATCAAATTTGCAATGACATCAAACTGACAGAAGTAGCCAACACCCTAGAAGACAAACTGAGGATCCAAAAAGATCTAGACAAACTTGAACAATGGACCCTATCTAACAAAATGAGTTTCAATGTGGACAAAAGCAAAGTTTTACATTTAGGCAGGAAAAATCAAAGGTACAAGTACGGATTGGGCAAGACCTGGCTTAAAAACAGTAACTGTGAAAGGGACCTTGGAGTACTAGTGGACAATCACTTGACTATGAGCCAGCAGTGTGTAGCAGCAATCAAAAAAGCTAATACAATCCTGTATAAACAGAGGCATAGAATCAAGATCACGTGAAGTATTAGTATTGCTTTATAAAACCCTAGTAAGACCACACCTGGAATACTGCAGCCACTTTTGGTCACCATATCACCAAAAAAATGTTGAGACCTTGGAAAAAATTCAGAGAAGAGCAACTAAGATGATCAAAGGCCTGGAGACTAAAACATACGAAGAATGGCTGCAGGACTTGGGTTTGGCTAGTCTAAAGAAAAGAGGAATTAGGGGAGACATGATAGCAATATTCCAGTATCTGAGGGGGTGCCACAAAGAAGAGGGGGTCATGTTGTTCATCAGAGCACCAGAGAGAAGGACGAGAAACAATGTTTGGAAACTGATCAAAGAGAGAAGCAACCTGGAATTAAGAAGAAACTTCCTGACAGTGAGGACAATCAACCAGTGGAACAGCTTGCCTCCAGAAATCGTGGGCGCTCCATCACTGGAGATTTTTTAAGAAGAGACTAGACAGTCACTTGTCTGAAATGATATAAGTTCTCCTGCTTGAGAAGGGGACTGGACTAGAAGACCTCCAAGGTCCCTTCCAGCTCTAATATATTCAATCTTCAAGTTCAAAAGCAACAAAGGAACATTAAGGATGGAGACTAAACTAAAAAAAAGTTACAAGGTAAAGAAAGAGGAATTGCAATTCTTTTATTTCATATTGTTCTTCTGCTAATAATCCCAATATTCACTTAGAAAAGGAAAATAAAAATAACTGCATCATTTTCCTCAGCAGCCAAAGCAGCCAGAGAACCTGTCTGTCTGTCTGTCTGTGTGTGTGTGTGTGTGTGTGTGTGTGTGTTTAAACACTTTAGAAGGCTTCTGTTCTCACATACACAGCTGCTTTTCATCTTTAGTTTGCAGTTTCTATGGCTACATTTTATAAAACTGAAAATATTGGCCATAAACTATAACTGACTGAGCATCAGTTTGGACCCAATTTACTTCTAAATACAGGCACTCCATTAGAGTAACAATCTGTTTCTGATCATTACAGTAAGTTCTACTATCTGCCTTAAATTTTTTCTCATTCAGATTAGTACTTCTAGGAAGTTGCCATGTTAGCATCCAAGTCCTCATGAAGTGGAAACATTCAAGAGAAAGAGAATCTAGAGAGCTACTACCTTCCCAAAATGCAGCAATTAATATCAGTTGGTAGTTTCTTTTCTGACTCTACAAAAGCAATAGAGCTTGAGATCAGGTGAGGAAACTAAACTATGAGATCAATCAATCCAGCATGTCTTATTTTACTAAAAATATTACTCCACCCACATTTTCTTTGCCATTTTCCAGAGAACGTCCAACATCAGCAAATATCAACTATCTTCTAAATCAGTCTCAACAATGGAAGCTCTTTGGTTTCAATGCAATTCATCTTATGCCCCATATGTTCAAACTAAGATCTTCAGGCACCTGATACATTTTCTGACTTGGTTCCAACATAAGTCGGAACCAGGTGAGACCTTGAAAATATTGATAAAAGTATCTCATACAAATGGCCTGAAATGTAAATATCATGCATTTATGTTCTTAATGTGCCACACACAGTGACACTCTGGAGTAGTCTGTGGCAGAATATTGCATTCAGATGAACACAAATAATCATGGCAATTCTAAAAAGGAAGAATAGTCTTTTTCATCTAAAAAGAACTCCTATTCAAGGATTTTTTTTTAAATGGCAGAATTAATACAGTACATTTCTTTTCTATTGTTGCGTACGTGAAGTGGAACTGGAAGTGGAGCACACAGTTTTTCCAGAGTTCGAGACAAAACTGCAGATTCCTGTCTGCTTCCTTGACTCTTCAATTCTGGGCAAGTAATTGCTCATGGTTTATTTCACTAAATGTAAACAGGACTGCTGACACTGAAAGGGAATATTTAATCTCAAGGGCAGGATATTATTAGAAGGAAGGATGGTAACAGTACGACACAGACCAGAGCTCTGCTAAGAATTGTACTTTATCTATACAATATTTCATTTTTGGTCCTATATTTTACAATATTATTATCTCAGGGATTATCAGATACATACATAGTGTAACAACCCCCCCCCCAAAAAAAAACCAACTAGGAAGCTTTGAAAGAATTCTACAATTTAGTTATCCTAAAAGCTAGACAGGGAGTTTTAAACCTTTTCTTCCCATCAATATAACTGAGTCATATCCTGTTGTTAATCCTACCTCTAATTAAAAATAGTGTATCCAAAATAGTGTTAGAAATTAACATTTCTAAGTTAGTATACCTTCATCTTCCGTTTTAGCTATTGAAGACAGGATAAATAAAGGAGTCTTTCAACTAAACTATTTGTTTTCTTCTTCACAACCAGTTGTCACACTTTAATATAAAACATCTTTGGACCTCCCCATTTTCATATTGTCAGCAATGTATAGCATTACTAAAAGGAGGCTATCATTCAGCCCTTTTTGTTATAGCATTTTTTAAAAACCACCACAAATTAATATAATCATATAATCAAGATGCTAATTTATATAAAGCAAGCAGGTTTTTTTATTGAAGTATCTTTTGGATAAATTAATCATATATGATGATGCCAAATGTTAGAGATTAGAAATAACCAATGTAATGCAATGTTGCTGAAACTGATAATTCTCTAATCCCTTCTACAATCTAGGTATGAAACAGGATTGTACAAAAAGTAAAGAATCATTCTCATCTCCCCTTATACAAATGCTACCCCAAACTATGCAGATTTAATCTAGCATAGAAAATGGCAAAATATTTTTTTCCTGAACAATTAATGCTTTTATTGTATCACAGTAATTTTTAGTGAGTTCCTATGATATTATGGCATCCTTCTAGTCCAGTGGTTCTCAACCTATGGGTCGCGACCCCATTTGGGGTCGATCGACCATTTCACGGGGGTCGCCAAGCAAGGCTGTCCGCCATTTTTTCCCCCTTTTCCGGCGGGTGCCTTACCTCCCTTGGGCTGGGCCAGCTGGTGGTCAGCCTGCTCCGTCTCTGCCGCTTGCCAGCTATGCCTCGGCCGGCGCAGGGGGCAGAACCACACATGCGCGGCACTCCCGGGCAGGGAAAGTCCTCGACTTATGACTGGTTGGGTATTCCTCGACTTACGACCGGTTTAGTCCTCGACTTACGACTGGTTTAGTCCTCGACTTACGACCAGTTTAGTCCTCGACTTATGACCGGTTGGGGGTCGCGGCATTAAAAAGGTTGAGAACCACTGTTCTAGTCATTTAAGGTTAAGTGTAAATTTTTGTAGTCCTTTTGGTGCTGCTAGCACAGTGGTGGCGAACCTATGGCACGCGTGCCAGAGGCGGCACACAGAGCACTCTCTGTGGGCACGCGCCATCACCCCAGCACATGTGGTCTCTAAAAGTTCACCATCACTGGCCTAAGGCCAGCCAGCCTGGAGCCGCCATTGGAAAGCCCACCATCCCACCTGCCAGAGACCCCCTGGATCTCCCCCAACCCTGCCCTGCCTGGCTCCCACAAGTGTCCCTCCCCATAAGCAACATCGAGGTGGCCACGCCCAGCCCGGCCATGCCCACCCAGTCTGCCATGACTACTGCAGTGGCCACACCCACCCAATGACCCATCCAGTGGCCACACCCACCCAATCTGCCACTGTAGCTGCGCCCACCAAGTGGGCCACACCTACCCAGCACCCGGCGATACATAAGTGGGTTTTGGGTTGCAGTTTGGGCACTTGGTCTCTAAAAGGTTCGCCATCACTGTGCTAGCAGATAAGTCAAGTTATACCCACTTGTGAAAGTTCAGTTTTCAGTTTTGGACTTTCATTACAGGAAAGCTGACCTCACCTACCTTCCGATGCAATCAAAAAGCCAAAGTGGCAGATATTCATTGAATTGTCCGCTTATTGGTGAGAGGGGTGGCATATAAATTTAATAAAGAAATAAATAAAACTGTCCCTCTGTCATTAAACTGTGTTCTCCCACAAACTGATTGCATTCTTTCCAATCTCATTGTACCATACCATGTGCTGAGTCCATAGGAACCAACAGCATAGGCTAGTGTAACAGCAGTCCAACTTCCTTCTTTTTTCATGAAAGCACTCGGTTGTTGAGGCTCAGTATAAAACTATCATTTTTTAAACACTGATACTGTGATAGTGCAATATTTTCTTAAGGCAATGGTGTAACATGCTCAGATAAATTTCCAGTGTTGTGCGTAGAAAAAGATCAAAATTCATAAAGTTGGGTTTTTTTAAAGTTAACTTTGGGAAATCACATGAAATTAAAGTTTTTATAAAAAGCTGGACATAACACAGACAGTTGTTGAAGCACTATTATATGTCATAATTAGACAGATACAGCATAGCGTGGTTTAATATTTTAGTTATGCTGATCAAGAACATTTCAGTTTATTAAACTTCATTACTAATTGAGTTTAATAAGGGCACAGAAATTAGCTTTGTTCAGGCTGCTTTCTCAGAGGAATAATAGTTCATTCAGGGCTTCTCCAGTTAGAAGGCATAAGTTTACTTCCAGCACAGAAGATGAGCCCATAGCAAAATCTCATATATTTTTTTTACTCTTGCAAGAATTATGTGTTTGCAGAAAGACAAAGTGTAAAACAAATAAACAATAAAACCAGGATACTTGTGTTTAAACTGTCATAAGAGCTTCTCCAGAAGGAGTGAAATAAAGCATACACAAGACCATCAGCTTAGAGTATGTGTTAAAGTCTCTGCGACTGCTGACAAACAACTTCCAGCTGCTTAAACCACAGAGCTGGGATGCTGGGAATGGCAGCCCAGCGATGTGAAACAGCATCCTTATTGTCCAAAGTTCTGATTTCCTTTTCATCTCTGTCCTGATATTTGCCAAGCTTGTTGAGTTCCAGACCTTGCTTATTCAGAACTTCACTGATCTACTCTGATCAGACTTTTCCTGTTTAGAAATAACACTATGTAATTCCTCCAAATGGCTCAGATATGGTAATGGGACAGAAAGCAGATGTCTGGAAGGTTTTGTGGAATATTACACAGAGAGGTTTGTGTTCTCTATTCTACAGTCCTGGCCTGTAGAAACAGTATCTGAGCTGATATTTCCTGATCTCTGAATACTGCTTATCATGCTTTATATCTACAGAGTTCTTTCCAGAAAGTTTTTCTCGGTAATCAGCTTTGTTTTTTCTTCCCCACATCAGTTTACAGTAGTCCTCAACTTACAACAGTTCATTTAGTGGCTGTTAGAAGTTAGAATGGTCCTGAAAAAGGTGAGGTATGACCATTTTTCACACTTACGACCATAGCAACATCCCCATGGTCACATGATCAAAATTCAGATGCTTGGCAACTGATTCTTACTTATGACGGTTGCAGTGTCCCAGGGTCATGCAATCCCCTTTTACGACCGTCTAACAAGCAAAGTCAACAGAGAAGGCAGATTCACTTAACAACCCTGTTACTAACATAACAGCTGCAGTGATTCACTTAACAACTGTGGCAATAAAGGTCATAACATGGAGCAAAATTCACTTAACAACTGTCTCACTTAGCAACATAAATTTTGGGCTCAACTGAGGTTGTAAGTTGAGGACTACCTATATATCTTTGCTCATAAAGCAATGCAATAATCCTCTCAAGCATTAGGAAACTCAACATGGAAAATGCCAAATTTAGTCATGCATCCATTAAGAGCAGTCAGAATATTCTACGTAGGCTGGACAACGAACTTTCCATGCTCAGGAAATGATAATTTGTTTTATTGAAGTATCTGAAATACCAGAATATAAGTACATCACTCCTAAGACTAAAATCAAGTAGAAAACCATTGCTCACTGTAGCTTACCGCTGCAAAGCAAAATATCACATTCTCCATCATTCTGAAGGGTACCTCAAACTTTCAGTAAATAATAGGGAGCCATGGGAATTATGAACAAGAGTATGACTCAACACAGATAATGTTTCCTTTTCTCTTCCCCACACTCTTTGTGATACGGTAGTAGCATGCCTTTCTAGTTCACAAGTTCACCATCTTCACAAGGCTTAGGCTGGTTCAAAACCAATTCAGAAAAATGTTCTATGCAACAATTTTGTCAAATACTATAAGAGAAAGTAATTAACCCTTTCTTAGGCAAACAACACTGGCTGGTAATTAACTAGTTATTTAGTCTGATAACCAAGCACCTGTTTTTGACACTGTATTTATATAAGGCTGATATTATGTTGTGCTGTTCTTAACTAAACCTTATGATTAAAATTACTCATCCAGCTTTGGAGTATTCAACAGCTGTGTTCCAGCAAAGGAAAGCAAAATAATTTTTTAACTACACAATTTGCATGCATTGCACAATTGTCTCACTCCCATTTGATTATGATCCCCTAAGTGCCAAGGGCCAGATTCCTGTAATCTAGGCTCAAATATGTCATTAAAAATTGATCTTCTGAGTATTCTTCAAACAATACTATCCATATAATATAAAGAATTCAGACCGATGAAACTCTAAGCATAAACATACAGAGAATAATCATGAATATTTATTTAGGAGTTGACTTAAAGAAAAACTTTTATCTAATTAGAAAAATACCTAGAAAACCTTTGAGTCTACTTCCCATTCAGCACAATTAAAATAAAGAGAATTGTTTATTATTTCCCAGAGGAAAGCAGTATGGATTGGAACTTTCTAACCTTATGTGGAAAAAAATGTTAATTACTTAGAATTATCTTCCAAAAAGTGCTGCTTACTCATGAACTCCAGGAAGAGGATATAAACTGTTTCATTTATTATTGTCACTTCAAGCTGATTAAAGAAACACTAGTCTGTTCAGCTATCAGCTGCATAGGACTGCAGGTCCCTTTTTATTATAGCATATAAGCAGTTAAATCCTGGCACTGACTTGAAAGGATTCGTTGCTCTTCCAAAATGTTCTTTTTGCCTGTTACAATGTGGAGAGCACAGCCAGAGGGGAGGAAACACAGCACCAAGCAGTTGCACTGCAAAGCCATTCTTTCTTAGGATTGAATTGGTGATTTGCTGCCAATCAGCAGCAAATCTTGCACACTTAGGATAGTGATGAGACCATTAGGAGATCAAGTTTTTGAGCATTAAAGGATTTGAGAAATGCCTTATGGGGCACAGAAAGATCCGATATTCTTCCATATGTGAATCCAATTTCTGGTTCAAATTCAGCTTGAGAGGTGATGTACGGGTAGTCCTCGACTTACAACAGTTCATTTTAGTGACCGTTCGAAGTTTCAACAGCATGAAAAAAGTGACTTATGACCCATTTTTACACTTACAACCATTACAGCATCCCCATGGGCACACGATCAACATACAGACCCTTGGTAATTGACTCACATTTTTGACGGTTGCAGTGTCCCATGGTCATGTGATCACCTTTTGCAACCTTCTGACAAGCAAAGTCAATGGGGAGGCCGGATTCACTTAACAACCGTGTTACTAATTTAACAATTCACTTAACAACTATGGCAAAAAAGGTCCTAAAATGGGGCAAAACTCACTTAACAAATGTCTCACTTAGCAACATAAGTTTTGGGCTCAGTTGTGGTCATAAGTCATAAGTAGATTTTTCATGCCACAACAGCAATTAGACAAGATCGCAGTTCAAGTTTCTGGTCAATCTAACATACCTTCTCTCGATTATCAGATCCCTGAAGCTTTTATAAAATGAACTACCAAATTATGGTCTTTGGCTTCCCTCAAAAAACAATAGGCAACAAAACCTTGTTTCTTCCTGTTTTCCCATTTCTAAGCCAATTATTGAATGTAAATAACACATTTGGATGCAAAGTTTTATGTCATTTGTAATTTGTTCAGAGACATAAAACTATCATTCAAAAAGAGAGGAGAGTAGTCAAAAGGAGTCTTATGTTCTTTTAATATCTTTTGTTCATCACGCGTTAGGAAACACTTCTAATGTGTTGTATTTTATGTCATTAACCGATCTTACTTGTTACCGTAAGTCTTTGTTCTATTTCAAGTAATAATGTAAATTTAGGAGTTTGTTGAAGAAGATCGTTACTATGTATTAAACAAATTCATTTTCAATTCTCTAGGGATAACCAAATGTCAAAGAACTGAAATGCTGTCTGACAAGTTCTTCCCACCGGAAGTACAAAGTAGAATGAAGAATTTCATATGGTTTGGATGAAGTCAATGCTAAATTGTATTTAATATCATCTCCCAGAAAATATAGCTGCTTAGGCAGACGCTGTAACTATACATTTAGTACTGTAATGAACTGGAAAGTATATAGTATCAAAGCAATATAAACCCAATATCAATTATTTGGAACTTATCATAAATGAAAATTTAGCTACTTCATGCTGTCTATTTAGAGTGTTCAGTCTACTCCCTCAACTATCACATCGAACATATTTGTTTCCTTTTGATCTTTCAATCTTCTCATAACATGCCATGTTCTTGCACATACTGTATCTTCTTTGGATTAGACAGCTATATCCAGGGCCTTTAAAGATTCTGAGGAATCCAGGGGCAGAATGTTCATTGAGATATTCCTTGCTATTACATTGTTCATCTTCCATTCAGTGTAATTTTATATGATTGTGGGCACTGAAGTCAATGTGGGGAATCCTATATAACTCTTATTATACTTTAAGACATTATTGTCTTAAAGTTTTATTGCTTGGTAAGAATATTGATCCATTGAATTTTAAGAGCCGTGGTGGCACAAGTGGTTAGGCTAATTCTGCCAACTGCCAGCAGTTCGATTCTCACCAACTGCCAGCAGTTCGATTCTCACCAACTGCCAGCAGTTCGATTCTCAAGGTTGACTCAGCCTTCCATCCTTCTGAGGTCGGTAAAATGAGAACCCAGATTGTTGGGGGCCATAGGCTGACTCTGTAAACTGCTTAGAGAGGGCTGTAAAGCACCATGAAGCGGTAGCCTAAGTGCTAGTGCTACACTTCAGGGGTGACCCAGGACATTTAACCCTATTTTAAAAGGCTCTGGGTATATATTAATTACACTGGGAAATGCATTGGCTTTATATTGCATTAATTCAGTTACAAAAGGGATGAGTTTCTGACATATAATTCCATGTAGAAGCTTGTTTAGGTAAGAGATGAAGAAGCTACAGGTTTTAGTCGATACAAAACATTTAACATTGCACTTTGTGGAATTTATGTATTTGATGTATAGACATTTGAGTCCTGTATGACTGACCCTGTGTTTACTTTCTACACAACCTGTGTGGTGCCTGAGTTCCCCTATTTTCTTAGCCCTGTTTGATTAGTGCACTTGGTGTGGCACTCACTACTAAAAGCTTGATTTTGCTTGACAGCAAGGTTGATATTTTTATCCACACACACATCTATGTTACATGCACTGATAACCCTATAACTTTTAGATTGCCGGGGACAGGAATGTTCTGTATCAATTAACTCACTGTGGCTTCTCTTTTTGGATGCCTTGCTCTTCTTGCATGACTGATGTGTAATAACTGATTCACAC
>NW_015386830.1:563020-568211 GCF_001527695.2 Protobothrops mucrosquamatus
ACTACTAAAAGCTTGATTTTGCTTGACAGCAAGGTTGATATTTTTATCCACACACACATCTATGTTACATGCACTGATAACCCTATAACTTTTAGATTGCCGGGGACAGGAATGTTCTGTATCAATTAACTCACTGTGGCTTCTCTTTTTGGATGCCTTGCTCTTCTTGCATGACTGATGTGTAATAACTGATTCACACTTTCCCCTGTCTTGGACCACAATCCCCTGCTTATTTGAATTATCATCATCACAACTACCTTGACCTGTCTCCTTAGTGACATATATAGTGATATATATCAGTGTTTAGTCCAGATGCCCATAATGGAACCATAATGTAAAAGAGGAACATGAACATCAGCACTATCTTTCATTTATGGCAGCAATGTGAGAAAGAAAATTATTTATACCAAGGGCTGAGATTCCTGTTTTCTAAGCTCACAAATTATTCACTCCCATCCCCATGCAAGGATTTTTCTTTCCCTACTCCAGTTTCTACACCATCACTTAAATGAGAACTAAAGCAAACTTGAAAAGGGTTAAATTTTCCTGTTACTCATCTATGAGAATTTTTATCTTTCAAAAAGAATTTTGTCACTGTTGTACTTGGAAAAGGTCAAAGCAACTGAAGTATAAAGACAATAATCAGAGATTAGCATTTGGACAAAGTTGGAAAAATAAGAATCCTACAATAAAACCATAGCATATTAAAAAAATAAACTAAAAGAAAAAAATGAAGTGGATTCATGACATCAAATACATCAGAAGCCATCTCCAAGTTTATTAATAGTAGAAAGAGCATATTTCTTGCAATTTTACTCTAATTTCTGTGCAATAATTAAGTTTTATATTTATTTAGAGATACCAGGTCAATCTTGTAGCTTTGTTTCAGAATACCATAGTAACTGAAACTATACTGTATGTAAAATACCATGCAAATCACTAACTTTTCAACTACAATTTTTATAAAAGATTAACCATTTTTCATCATATAATGAATAGCGGGATACAATTTAACACAACATTGTTTACCATTTTATCCAATTCAACAAATCCATCTGTCCTGCATTACATTTACTCTACTATATAGAGAAAGGAAGAAACTTCTTACAAAAGCTTAAATGTTATTCTTGTATGTTTTTTTAATCAAAAACCTGTTATTCTCCAATAAAAGCTATTGTAAGCTTATAAAAATAAAAGTAAAAATGAGATCATAAGATAAGCCAACTGGAAGCTTATGTGTGCATCAAATCAAACTTTGTAAACTGTTTCCACGAAAACAGCCATCCCTAAACATTATACAAATGTAAACTGCAAGAGTTGAATTTTGCAAAGAAATGAATAAAGTCAGGTCCAACCAGTAGGATGAATAAATATACTTTTATTTTTCTTGCTTAATCTGAATTTACATGAAATATTTACCTTATTAAAGCAAGCTTCAGCTCTTTCTCTGTAGAAAATGCTGTTACTCCAGCCTGACCAATCATACTAATATCTTTGTTCTTACCAGCTACAACATTAACTTTATGCTGCTTGCGTGGGGCATATCTTCATTCTAACCAAGTGTAGAACAAGCTGGATAAGTGCAAGTAGGAGGAGCACAGGATTTACCATTAAACATGGACCCATAACAAAAATGCATCTGTTAAGAAGTCCTAGGAAATATAGAGCTGGATGCAAGCCACTAAAATATGAGTACAACCTATTCCTGACAGTAAGATCTGCTGTCATCTCCCATCTATGAGTGGCCTGTTATCAGAAAAAGACTTCTCTTCTGTTATTAATAAATAAGCATCCTTGTATACACTAGCTTAGTAACATGGACTACAATCACACTGTAAAACCAAAATATCAGGACTCCTTGCTACAGTCATCCTGGCTGGGAACTCTGGGAAATGTGATCTCTGCACATCCACCAGACCATCACTGTAGAATACCAGTTTCAAAAGAATGAGACTTAAGACACAGCAAATAAAAACAGAGTGAATTTTCACCCAGTTACTAAGTAATGACTTGTTTAGCCATGGTTTATTAAATTACCCATAATTACTACATGCATATCAGGCTAAGTTATCAACCATGGGTTACAAATCATGTCTCAACTCACACAGTATATTAACCCCAAACAAACCACATTCTGTTACAGCAATACAGTTTGAACTAATGCTATACCAAATCCTCCTTACAGCTTCCTTCTATTTTTCCAGCTCATTCTCAGGGTCCTTCAGACTTCTTTGGGAGATAGTTTTGTGCTTCTTTTACTGTTACGAGGCAGTGAAAAATCCTGTAATACTATTGATTACTAGTTATACTTTTCTCCATCGCTCTTTAACCACCACGGATGTTCTCATTTGATTTCAAAAAGACCCTTACAATGTCTTCCCTTCAGATTTTTACTAAAGTGCTGGAAGCATTTCTCAGAGAGTGCAGACTGCTAGACAAAATAGCTGTTTGATAAAAGGCCGAACACTTGATGTTTTCTTCCCTCATTAAAAAAGGAAAATAAACTTTTCCACTAGTTGAGAGAAACTGATTTTTGTCTCTAAAGCATCTCTCCATTGCTGATGTATATACATGAGGGATATATCTGCATTTAAAGGGAAGAAGGTGCTTCACTTGGCAACTCCTTCAAACAATCACATACGCTTTCCTCCTACTTCAGGGAAAAGTGTGGGGGGGGGAATTAAAGATGAGAGAACAACATGGAAAGTGATAAGGTGTAAACTTAATATTTTAATAAAGAAAGCATGGAGGCTGGTATGTCAATAGATCTCTGGTTTTTCCTGCATGCTCACCCCCCAAAATAGGAAGACGTAAACTTTAGAAAAAATGGAGGATGATATATTAATAGATTTCTGGTCCTTTCCTACACATGCACACCGTCCAAAATAGTTCCACTGATAAAATTTGAAATATATGTCCATTCAGAACTGACATCTTTTCTTTAAAATAGTAATACCTTGAATCTGGTACCTGTAAATCAAACTTGGGTCTCCGGTTCTAAAATTCTATTTCTCATGCCCTTTCTGAGGTCTTACTTCCACGATAGGACTTACCTCTGAGTAAACATGCATAGAAATCACAGCTCAGTGGAGGTTTGACCAGAAGCATAGCCCATACTGAAATTCTGCACTGCTGAACTGTTTAATAAGAATAGCTTTGCTACTGTAACACCTAATCATAGTGCAAGCTGGGTAGTAATTACATTTCCCATTATTTTCAATAATTGTTCACCTAATTACATAAACTGGCTAAGCTCAATTTGTCTTCTCTCAGATTAATTTACTTTCCACTACTTATTACTAGATGCATCTCCCTGTGCTACTTGTATGTCTGCAGCCACTCTTACTCATTTAGGACTATTTTCTCATTTAAATGAAATTATTTATTATAACAATAAGGGTAATGGGTTATGTAATGTGAACAGATTAGCGGCAGCTGCATTGAAAGAAAGCAATCTCTTCACTTTTGCTTTCTTTTTTCCCCTTCTCAGGTTACAAAGCATCTTGGGACAGAAGGGTCTCCTACTTTGTTTTTTTTCCCCACAACTGCAAAGTGTTACATCCAAAGGGGATCAATAAGTATCTTCCTGAACACAGTAAACTAGGAAGAATACCTAGGGCCGTGGTGGCGAACCTATGACACGCATGCCACATCGTCCCAGTCCTAGGCCTTCAGCTGGGTATTATAAAACCTTTTCACTTAAGGCCTCCGCCGCCGTTTGCAAAAAAAAAAAAAGGTTCAATCAATTTCAACTTCTTGCGGGAAAAAAAAAGATCTCGCAAAATTGGAATTGATTGATTGAACTTTTTAGTCCCACCCAGTCTGCTGTTACCACCGCAGCCACGCCCACTCAATGGGCCACACCTGCCCAGTGGGCCATGTCCACCCGGCACCCGATGATACATAAGTGGGTTTTGGGTTGCAGTTTGGGCACTCGGTCTCTAAAATGTTCGCCATCACTGACCTAGGGAATCTCCCCTTCATACACGCTACCAGGCATGAACTCCAAGACTTACAACTGACTACCATAGCTATCACTTCAGCAATTTATGCTGAAGTTAATGTATTTCACTGGAATCGCCCTTTTCACGAAAAAGGAAAGCATGAGAATATTCCTCCATATTTTTTTTTAAACTAATGGATGCCTCTGTATTGCAAAGCAGCTATTCTAAAGGGGAAGATAATCAACCCTGAAACATGCCAGAAACATTCTGCAAAGCCTCTAAAGACAGATTGTGCACAATGAGTGATTAGAAATACAGCATCGTCTGATGAAAAGTCTCTGGTAATAATGACAGCTTTGGTGAGCAGTTGCCTTCTGGTATGAGAGGGCAGTTGCAGATTCAACTGAGATGGGGCCTGACTGGCCTCTTCTTGTTTGCTGGCCCAGCAGCTATAGGTGTTACATGATCTCTATGAACACCCACTACTTTGAGAGCCACACTGGTTACCAGTTTACTTTAGCTCAAGGTGAAGTTTATCATCTTTAAAGCCCTTCATGTCTCTTAAGGACCACCTTCTTCCACCATTGCCTTCCTAATACAATCTTTTGTGTCCCTACATTCAGGGAATGTTATTAAGAGAAGTCTCGAAAGTGAGCTTTCCAAGCTTTTGAAAATTAAAATCTGGCTTTTTAGCAGGCTTTGAAGATCCATATGTTATTTTAGGTTTCCCCACTTTGATCTTCAAGAACTCACATTGTCTTAGATAATTCTCACAAAATTAAATAGCATACAGACCTTGAAAGCCTAGATAAATAAACAACAAGGTGAGCAAGGATTTATATAAAGCAGAGAAGGAAAAACATCCCCAAATCTCTTCAGACATTTATCTGCCCAACATCATCTCAACATTCGCTATAAAATCCAAACCCAAAGAGAGAAAAACAATTTCAGTAGTTATCCAGATTGAAAAGAACACCAGAGGGGGGAAGATATCAAAGTGTTTTCATCTTGAGAGATGGTGCAAGACGTATTAGCTGGAAAATGTTAAATCTAACATTGGGGCATGGCACAAATTGGGGTGGGGAATTATTAGTTGTTTCTTGCAGAGGTTTCATTACCCAAACTAGGTAACATCATCAATTTTAGCATTTCATTTCAACCCAGAACTACAAGTATTCTCCTTTATAGGTACTGCACAAATTGTACTCATTCTGGATTTCTTGGCATTTTTGCAGCCTGCAGCAAAA
>NW_015386830.1:568337-581456 GCF_001527695.2 Protobothrops mucrosquamatus
ATCTAACATTGGGGCATGGCACAAATTGGGGTGGGGAATTATTAGTTGTTTCTTGCAGAGGTTTCATTACCCAAACTAGGTAACATCATCAATTTTAGCATTTCATTTCAACCCAGAACTACAAGTATTCTCCTTTATAGGTACTGCACAAATTGTACTCATTCTGGATTTCTTGGCATTTTTGCAGCCTGCAGCAAAATGCAGGGCTTTTTTTAAATTAAAAACAAGTGCTCAGACAAAACTGCAGTCAATTTTATGAAGGTATTCTAGAGGCTTACCATCAGCTTCATAGTACCTTCACCAGCTCCAAAAGCTTTAGCAAAGTCATTAAACAGCTTCTATATTTCCAAAGGATCGTTGTAATTGACCATATTAGGAATTTCCAAACAATGGGCTATAACTCTTTGAATTGTTCAGATCCTGGAGAGATAGTTGATAATGAGTATTAGGGATAATATAATGAATTTTTTTAGCTACACATCTAAAGAAAGCTACTGGAATTTTTTGAGATATCAGTGCTTAAACAGATCAAAATTTCTCTAATATTAGCTACAAAGTAGCAAAAAATACAGCTCCTAAATTTCAGTGACTCAGATTTTCATGGAGCTTCATTGTAAAATGTTTACTCTGCAGTCATTTTTAAATGTTCTTAAAGTGGAATCAAATCAAGATGCCACTCAAGATACTTTGAAGTGCACCAGTACTCAAAGATAGAGGAAATAGTTGGAGATAAATGACATTTTTAATTCAACAAATCTGGAGGCTACAGAGGTGAGATAAGCTAGTTGGTCAGATTGTTCTTTATTAATTAATAACGTAAATGAAAAATTCATGTTTAAAATTTAATGCTAGCATTAAATGTCTCAGTATTTTATTTTATAAATGTTAGTCCTCCTATTTAAGCTTACTTGCTCCAAAATTGGTTATTATAAATCGGCATGAATTGATTTATACCTTATTACTGTGAATTATAGATAACTACAATTGACTGGATTACATAACATGCCAAATCATTATCCAAGTTTATCACAGTGACTACATGCTAAAGACATGTATGAAATAGAAGAAATGCTTTGTTCTGAGCTTGAAACAAATGTTGTACACCAAAAGTTCTATCAATTTTCAAATCAGACTTTTAAGGTTGGCTGATGTTTGAACTTAAATAATTTTGGGCATTCTGTATTTCAACAAAACCAATTTTAAAAAAGTTTTAAGTGTTTCAATGCTACTCAGAATAACTCTCTAGACCTGCAAAAATCAGATATCTGGAAAAAAAATACATAAAATGTTAAATCTTTACTGTCATCTACTGATCATCTGGATTTCTGCAACCCAGATCTGGTATCTTTAGACCTAGCCTTTCTGGCATGTAATAATAATAATAATAGTAAAGTTGGAAGGGACCTTGAAGGTCATCTAGTCCAACCCCCTGCTCAGGCAGGAAACCCTATACCATTTCGGACAAATGGCTGTCCAGTCTCTTCTTAAAAACTTCCAGTGTTGGAGCATTCACCGCTTCTGGAGGCAGGTTGTTCCACTGGTTAATTGTTCTCACTGTCAGGAAGTTNATCTAACATTGGGGCATGGCACAAATTGGGGTGGGGAATTATTAGTTGTTTCTTGCAGAGGTTTCATTACCCAAACTAGGTAACATCATCAATTTTAGCATTTCATTTCAACCCAGAACTACAAGTATTCTCCTTTATAGGTACTGCACAAATTGTACTCATTCTGGATTTCTTGGCATTTTTGCAGCCTGCAGCAAAAGGCAGGGCTTTTTTTAAATTAAAAACAAGTGCTCAGACAAAACTGCAGTCAATTTTATGAAGGTATTCTAGAGGCTTACCATCAGCTTCATAGTACCTTCACCAGCTCCAAAAGCTTTAGCAAAGTCATTAAACAGCTTCTATATTTCTAAAGGATCGTTGTAATTGACCATATTAGGAATTTCCAAACAATGGGCTATAACTCTTTGAATTGTTCAGATCCTGGAGAGATAGTTGATAATGAGTATTAGGGATAATATAATGAATTTTTTTAGCTACACGTCTAAAGAAAAATGTACTCTGAATAGCTACTGGAATTTTTTGAGATATCAGTGCTTAAACAGATCAAAATTTCTCTAATATTAGCTACAAAGGAGCAAAAAATACAGCTCCTAAATTTCAGTGACTCAGATTTTCATGGAGCTTCACTGTAAAATGTTTACTCTGCAGTCATTTTTAAATGTTCTTAAAGTGGAATGAAATCAAGATGCCACTCAAGATACTTTGAAGTGCACCAGTACTCAAAGATAGAGGAAATAGTTGGAGATAAATGACATTTTTAATTCAACACATCTGGAGGCTACAGAGGTGAGATAAGCTAGTTGGTCAGATTGTTCTTTATTAATTAATAACGTAAATGAAAAATTCATGTTTAAAATGTAATGCTAGCATTAAATGTCTCAGTATTTTATTTTATAAATGTTAGTCCTCCTATTTAAGCTTACTTGCTCCAAAATTGGTTATTATAAATTGGCATGAATTGATTTATACCTTATTACTGTGAATTATAGATAACTACAATTGACTGGATTACATAACATGCCAAATCATTATCCAAGTTTATCACAGTGACTACATACTAAAGACATGTATGAAATAGAAGAAATGCTTTGTTCTGAGCTTGAAACAAATGTTGTACACCAAAAGTTCTATCAATTTTCAAATCAGACTTTTAAGGTTGGCTGATGTTTGAACTTAAATAAGTTTGGGTATTCTGTATTTCAACAAAACCAATTTTAAAAAAGGTTTAAGTGTTTCAATGCTACTCAGAATAACTCTCTAGACCTGCAAAAATCAGATATCTGGAAAAAAAATACATAAAATGTTAAATCTTTACTGTCATCTACTGATCATCTGGATTTCTGCAACCCAGATCTGGTATCTTTAGACCTAGCCTTTCTGGCATGTGTGGATTCTAACTTAATTAATTACTTTAATGCAAAGACAGCTAGGCTAATTTGTGTTTCTGATCTCACACAAGATACAATGTTTTCAGTTTATTACCTCCTACCTGTAATTAATGTTGAGTCAAAATGAGAGCTATATTAACAATTTTTGAAAATAAACCTTATCATTGTTGTCTATTCCTAAATCTAACCTTGCAGGCAAGAGCATAAGATATCACCCTTTACATGTACTTCAGATTTGCCATAGTTATCCTTCTGCATTTTTTTAATGCCCCATAAAGTTTCCATAATCAAGAACAGCACAAGAGAATTCAACACACAAAATGCAACAAACTGAATGAATAATACCAAGGTAAAAAAGAAATCTGCAAAAACAACCTATTAAACCAAACCAACCCAGCACAAAACTTTGAGAAATAGGAGAGGAAATAACAATTAGGTTGATTATTGTTAACTATGCATGCATGTGTACTCTATTGATGCTCTTTTGTTGTGTGGACAAACTTTGCATACTTATTGCATAGGCTTATTGGATTTCAACCAGAACTAAGACCATGCATAGAATTCACGCATTACTACACACATAGAGACACACAAACTTAACTGACAAATCACACCTGCATTGTACTAACATGTTTTAAAATTATATCAGTTGGGTATCAACTCAAACACAGTTGTACTTGTGCACACAGAAATAACATACATATGAAATGACCTCCAGCACATCATTGGCTTTTCTTTTCTTTTTGTAAACTCCTGTTTACAAAAGTACAATGGCTTACTTTCCAGGCCATCAGGAACAGTATTTTTTTTTTCTTTCTGGTCTGCGTTCACTGCTGGTCACTTCCATGTTATAAGTGTGTGCCCTCTCAGTGTATGGGGCCTAAGAGCCAATACACCTTGTATTATTCAGCTGGGTCATCATTGGTCATAAGTGAAGAATCACAGATAATGGTAAGGGAGTGGGACTGAGGGAGAGTCAGGAACTATGGAAGGAGGGATAATGAATGAGTCCCATTGCAATATAGATGATGTAGGGACTAAATAAATCCATATGGAATCTCTTCCAAAGTATGGATTTCTCAGGCAACATGAGCCTCTCATCCTAGTATGAGGTATTCCATTAAGAAATAGCCTACCTCAAAAGTGTGGCTTAAGTTTGTTTAAGGATAGCAGTCACCATATCTGGGCAGTGGGCAGGCTGCTATCAGCAATTTGAAGAATGAGGTAAGGATCTAGACCTCAATTTCTGCTCCACTAGAAGTTCAGCAAGAGGAGCTTCATCTTACAGAAGATGAGTTAATGCAAGTCAGCATTAAAACATGAGCAATCACCTGCTTTGGAGCACACTTTCTTGCTCAGGATGTTAGACCGATGAGCAAAAGAAGCACTTCCAGACAATCAAGTGCCAAATCAGGCCAAACTTTCTCATTAGTTGCCAAAAACTGAGGCATGTATATCCCCCGTCTTTTCCCTCTGAGAGAATCAGAGCAAGGATTCTGGATTCTGTGGCTGATAGAAAAGAATGACTATGGGCAGCCTTATTCTTTCCTCCTAGATGCAGTCTAAATTTTCTGTCCTCCATTCTGGCCACTTCCACAACCAAAGTCCTTCCTAGCAGATGAGATTGTCAGGATTGATCTCTAGGGATAAGTTGGCAAGCAGAAATGCTAGGATATAAAAAGGGCTTCAGCTATTCCATAATTCAGGAAGAAATTAGACTACCAAACTTTGCTATCCTTGGAGTTCAGTTTCTGGAGTTCAACCAGACTTTTAACTTCTAAGAAAAGAACCAGCCAACTAAGAGCAAACTAAGAAAAGAACCAACCAACATGTCCCAGCATAGCTGTACTTAAGAGGCTTCAACCATGAGTCTCCGTGCTCTTTCCATGGTTGAGGAGACACCCAGTCAAGTAGCTTCACATGCTTGTACAACCACTTATTCTTAAGCAGCCACTTGAACATTAGGTTGGTGATGTTCCTCCAGATGGGGACATCATAAATAATAAGATGTTGAGGTAGGGATTCAATCTTACAGCAGATTGGCTTCCCTTTACACTCGCAGTAAAAAGTAACAGAAATCTTGGGTTCATGACAGTCTTCGTGGCAAATTTGATGTCAGCTGGGATAAGTATGATGTTGGCCCATCCTGCACAAACAGACATAGATTGTGAGCACTGCAGTAAATGTCAACAAGTTGTGCCTCATGGACTGCTCTTCTAATGCTGGGTTCCATTGTCCATAACCATGAAGCTATGGTTGAGACTTTGCTGAGCAGAAAGCTGGATGTCAGCCATGCAATTCCTGGCTACATTCACCTCATTCCATGTGAATCTTGCCCAGCACGTTGATGTGAAACAATACCCACACTGTTGTTCTACAACATGAGTAGTGCTGCAGCTTATAGTAGCAGACATCCGCTCCTTCTTGCCTCACCCTAACCAATGTATCATGAGATGATGGCAATAAGCATATATTCCAAATGCCAAGATGAAGAAGCTATAGAGTAAGCATCACAGCCTTCTATTCACAACATACCCAACATTTCCTCCCCTTCCCCCTCACTGGTGATACAGGGAGAGTATCACACACCTTTTGTGTTTGAGGGGATAGTCACAAACCATCAGATGAAAGTGTTGGAATCCCACATCCTCCATCATGCCAAATGCCTGGTCATCCAAAGCAATTATCTGCATGATACTACATATCACATCTGATGCCTTTGGATAAACATCCTGCAGGCAGCTTGCTTTGCTTGAAAATGCCTTACTGGTAAATCTACTTTTACCTGAAAGTGCCCTACTGTTAATCAGTAACCTAGGCTACCTACCAAGCACTATCAGTGATGATAAAACATTTGGATGATGTCTATAAAGGATGTCCAAGGTAAAAAGATGCATGTTGTCCTTCTCCCTGATGGCATGTGCTTTGCATAGAACATGGATGGGTCTTCAAGTACAAGCTTAAAATAGTCCCTTAATATGACGTCCCTTAGGCCTACAATATTCTTGCCTAAGTGCCATGAACTCTGATTTATTGGAAGAATAAATCTTCTCTTGATCTATGTCATTAGCCCTTCAGTTTTAAGAGGTGAATGGGCTGACTCCCAGAATCATCACTACCTCTTCTAATTATGAGAGAGAGAAAGCTCTTTTTACAGTTCTGGGATCTTTCTTAACCTTACCTATCATGATGCTAGCTGGAGCCACCATTGCTGCCTCAGAAGAAGTGATGTAGTCTCCTTAAAATCCAGCCTCCTTACAATTGTTGCCTTCCTTTCTTTCCCCCAAATCAACAAATATTGTAAGATTGTATCTTACACAATCTAATGATATCTACATGCTCCATTATTCTGACAGGAGAAACTGGTCTTGGAGGGAATACCATCCGGCAAGATCACAGAATCATTTCTGTTGTGGTGCCCTCTCTCTGAAACATCATACCCTGAATATCAGACTGGGCCCAAGTCTATTGGCTTTTCATAAGGCTTTAAAGAACTGGTTTTGCAATTAAGCCTGAGGCCTTGGTACTGGGGGGTGGGAGGGGGAAGAGCCCATTTCATGGCTGTATTTATTGTAAATGTCTGCTATTTTATTTTATATATGACTTTTATTGCTTTGCTGTTTTGATAGCTGCCCAGAGTTATGTAACTGAGATGGGTGGCCATATCAATTTAATTAAATAAATGAACAAGCATTCTTGCTCTCGCTTCCCTCTGACTAGTCTTCTAACTGGCCCAGTTCTCCCAGGCAAAAAGTGTTAGTGGGGGGGGGGGCGTTGTGTGTGTGGAGGGGTAAAGTTGTGGGAATGTACCTGGCTAGCTCTAAACTGGGTATTAGAACTGGGGGAGGGAAGCCTTCAAGCTTTTTTAATAATAGACAAAGGGAGGGAATTATTATCACCCTTTAGTTTTGAGACAGTGTACATGTACTGCCTTCTCCAATTATTTGCCCTCAACAACATGCCCTGTGACAGAGGGTGTCTGGTCCAAAATCACCGAGTAAGTTTCCATGGTTCAAAATGGACTTGAACATAGGTATCTCTAGGGCCAGTCCAGCACCTTAACTATACTCAATTTAATGTGTCCATATATATCTAGTAAGCAGCAAAGTTAACAATATCAATTTTGGCTAAAGAAGCAAGCGGGCCTAATTTGAGAGAAAAGAGGGTTCTGTGGAGGAAATCTTATTTAAAACCAGAAGGGAGCTGATTACAAAAGCAAGAGATTGGGAAGGAGGGAATTTCCCCTTCCCTGTTTCTGTCTGAGTAAAATCACCACCCATCCCACTGAAGTAAAGTTGAAACTAAAAGAAATATATGCTGGCATTCAGGCTGTGGAAACTGTTTCCGAAACAGGCAGGCCCCAGAGATATGCACAAAAGAGCACAAGACCGGCAGAAGCAACAATCAAGCCCTGAGTCTTTCACAGCAATTTCTTCCTCCAACTTTTCTACAGCCATTCTTCAATGGCCCTTAGATCCAGAACACCTCCCTCACTATGCCATGTGCTCATGAACTGCCTGTTGCGTTGCTCTAATACTTCATGCAGCTCCACCAAACCTAAGCCAAGAGCAGCAGAATTACTACCCAACGTTTCTGCTGTCCTGGCCCGCAGGAGAATTCATAACCTAACACTCCAATTGTAAGAGACAAGACAACTTCCAGTTACGTCACTTAAAAAAAACCCACTCAAAATACTTTCTACCTGAAACAATTGTTCTGTGTTTTATCCACAATATGTGATTTTCTAATGCACAAACCACACAAAACAGCTGTTTCATGCTCAAAACATTTCATGCTTGAACTGTCTTGCACGCAGCTTTAACCAAAGCCAAGCAAACCACATCATAGCTTAGCATGATCTGCAATTTTAGTGTTTGCCTTGCTCCTTTTAACTGACCTTTCCATATATTATAAAAAGTGGTAATTCATTCAAATGAGTTTGTTTTTCTGTTCTTTATTATTGAGTATCCATAAATCACTTGACTGTCCACCAAGATTTTCTCCTATAATAAATTACATAAAATGAAAGGCAACAGCTTTAAAACAAAAATAAAAAGCAAAACAAAACAGTATTAACATTAATCATTCTTCATCAAATCCCAAGTGAAACAATATGTTTTTCTGCACTTCTAAATTTCAATACGGATTGCAGCAACAGTCAAGAGTCCATAGTTGCCACAGCAAAGTTTCTTTATACTGACTGACTTAATCTTATGATAGGTTGTAGCACAGGATTTATGATAAAGAAGACATATAAGAGCATAATTATATACGTGGTAATATCTTTGCTGATATTCTACCACTAACCTGTTTAGGATTTCCAAAACAAGAATAGAGACCTAAAGGGGAGCAGGTATAGTTGGTTCCAGACTTGTGGTATTTTTTCTCTAAATCTTATATCCAATAGGAACAGGATCATCATTTGTTACTCTACATCAGACATGTCAAGGCCCTGAGGCCGGATGTGGCCTGCAAAGTGGTTTCAGGTGGCCTGCGAAGCCATCCTGGAAACAGTGAGGGAACAGCCCCCGCTGCTTTGGCCCTGGCCCAGGCCAGCCGGGAGCCAATGTACAATTTTGTGGTGGCCATCTATGCTGAAATGCATTCAGTCTTAGCTTCACAAGGCCGTCTAGAAACAGCGAGGAACCAGCCACTGCCGCATCGCCCCTGCCCCCTGGGTGCATGCTGGGGAGGTGTCACCCTTTGTGAGGAATGAAGAATTGGCGCTTGCCCCGGTCCCACCCCCTTCTGCCAGAGACCCTCAAATCTGTCCCACTTCTGCCCAGGCCCCCACAGGCACCCTTGACACAAACGATGTAGAGCTGGCCATGCCCACCCAGTAGGCCGCACCCACCCTGGCTGCACCCACCCGGCCCGCCAAGGGCAACCGCAATGCTGATGCAGCCCTCAATGAAACTGAGTTTGACACCCCTGCTCTACATGCATTACACTTTTCAAGGGCAGCAGCTAGAATGACCTAAATGAGAAGTATTGAAGACGTCAATTGCTATGGCTACATTCTCTGTTCCAGAGGATAATGCTGGCTAGTTAGCCAAAGCTATCCAAAAGTGCTCCTGACTGCAGCAGCTATTTGTTATCCACCAGGAAGTTTGAGTAGCTAAAGGATTCTTTGAAGTAACATCTGACCTTGCAACTTCATATAGTGCCAGCTCCCTCTACAAATTTCAGCAGTGATCTGAACTGAAACTCTGTTTCTCTCTAATCCCTCACTGTGGCCAGAATCGGTCTTTCTATAAATTCCAAATCACCAATAAAAGTACTAAGTATTATTGCTATAGGGACAAGATGCCACAGCAGAGTTGTGGATCTCCTCTGCCCGGGAGGAAAGACGATACAGAATGCTGATAAGCTCCATGAACCAAGGACATGAGGCTAAGCAATAATCTCATAAGATTATCTTCTAGGACTTTTAGTCAGAGGCATTACAGATGGTATCACAAGACTCATACAGCCAAATGTCCCAGAAAGGTACTACGGTCTAGAACAATGTCTTTTTTAAAAAAAAAAATCCTAAGTGCCCAGCTGTAAAGTCAAAGGGTCACAAAAACATAAAGATCTCTTTGCAGAGAGAAAGATCTGAGGGGTCCTTGGTGCTCCTTGAGCTTGGTTGCTTTCTTGCAGACCTTTCATTACTAGATAACATCATCAGTGCAAGATTTCTTAATTCCAAAAAGGAAAGACTGTGTTTCAGTTCTACCAAATCACTGTTTAGCCAACTGGGAGTATGATAATTCTGTGTACGGGGGGGGGGGGGGGGGGGGGGGGGCAGGAAAGGAGCTTCCTTGCCCAGTAGATTATAACAGTAAGAGCAACAGTTTTTAAAGCAGCTTATTTGAGAGACATTTCAAGCAATATCTTCTCCTTCCTCTACTTTGTTATATCCTCCTTACTAAGGGCACATCCGCTCAAGGATTCTGCCAGCCTTAAAGCAGCTCCAGAGCTCTGGATTCCAACGGGGTCAGCAGTGCTGTGGAAGAGGTGAGCCCATTCATTTCTAGCTCACCTGGAAATCCATAAAGTGATTTTAATGATACTGTAGCTCTACTTCCCACAAAAGAAAAATCTCACCTTAAACCCTCTATGGGTCATTTGCATTAGGATCTGCATTAGGGTATGTATTGTATTAGGATATTGCTAGTTTGACAGCTGTGCAGCTCCCTTTCAGAAACCCAAACAAAATGAGCAAAGCTAAACAGGAGTTTGTCAATTCTACCTGATTCATCTGCACATCTTATTCCTTTTTATTTCCTCCCTTTCTTTTGGATTTGGGCAATGAGATTTTGCATCTGCAACATCTGCAGAAGCTCAACTGGTTCTCAGTATTACAAACAGATGTTGCTTCAGATTGTTGCTAAGGGTGCAGAAATGGAAACACGGGAAGGATGGAAGTTCATCATGAATTCCAGGAGCTTAGCTCATCCTCTAACTTTTCTCTTTCAGATAGCTTTTCCTCTTTGAATGATATTTGGAATCTAAGTCTCTCCCCCTCCCCACCTAAAAACAGACCCCTAAAGGCTACAGATGCCCATTCCTGTTCTACAATACTAGATGCTGCTCAGCAATCTAGGAACATAGTTATCTGACTCACTTCACACCAGAGCAGGTGGACGTTCTTCCAATCTTGTTTGACACCAAATGGGAATTCATACTTGGAAAGCTTGGACTGGTCCTTACTGCTATTACTCATTTTTAACAGGTAACAGAAAGCTTGGGAAAAAGGCTTTTCCGTGGTTGGCTTTTATTGTTCCTGTCTATAAGATGGGGAAAATAACGACCTCCCGTTTAAAAACCAATCACATTTACATATTACTGTGGTATAATTAATACAAAATTATCATTTTTAGTTAATCCTTGCTTTCATTGGCCTTCATCCATGAGAGAAATATTTTTCCCCCAGACTTGTTTGGAACCATAGAGGAGAAAAACTAAAAGAAGTAATCTGGAACCAGCCCTTTCAATGGAGCTTCTGTTGTGAAAGGACAGAGCAATGAAGAACCAGTAGCCTTCTAGATGAAGCTGAACAACGGTTCTCAGCATCCCTCCTTCACTCTTTCCCACACTGGCTGGGCTGCCACTGAGCAACTTCTGGAGATCCACAAGATTTCCCAGCCTGGCCATATAGAGTAAAATTGTTCCTGAGTCAACAGTTTACTGATTTGACAACATCCAATTGCATTTTTTTTTAGATTGGGGGAAGGAGACCTGCAGAAACTTCTTTCGATCTAACAGAGAATTTCTCCTTTTATTAACAGCAACCTCAAAAGAAAATGAAGTCTGACAAAGAAGAACTTTCTGCATTTATCAGTCCATAGAAAGATAGAAATTCAACTGAATATTCCTTACCAGCACATGTCCAACTTTGTTTTTTTTCTGATTCCATTACCCTCTGCCAATGACTGGCAGCTTGTTAGAGAACCGGTCCCTCTTGCTTCTCCATGGATCATCAAAATGTCACCAACATTAGCCAGTTCATTTCTATAAGAAAGCAACAACCAAGTTAATCTTTGTGGGGTTTTTTACTGCAATCATGCAATATTTATCCTTTTTTAATTATATGCCCAAAACGTATTCATGCATTCAAGACACGACCTTTTATTTACTTAGGTTTTGTAATATGAAGTATGAAATATACTGATTGGCAAAGTCTTCCCCAGTGTTGCCAATGAAATACTGCTCATTATGTTAGGTAAGCCAGCATATCGAACACAAGCTACAACTGCTGAGGAAACAAGGCAATGAAACAAGTATGCACGATGAACTTTCAAGTTCAATAGATCTCTCTCGTAGACTTGGTACTAGATTCTCTCTCCCATTCCCCATATCCCATTTTAGTACTTGACACAAGGCAGAATAGCTCTGCAAAAGCAGTCTATCTTTAATAATATATCTTACCATTATTTTTCTTTGCACTGGGAATCCCAACAGAATTATGAGAAATACATATAGAAGCACTTTCTAATGACTGTACTTGGCTTAAAAGTGCTAAATATTTTGGGTCCTTTAATTTTATTCTGACCTTCGCATCAGTCCTTACCTCTCAGGAATCATATACTGCTCTCATGATCTGCAGATCTCTTCTTTCCACCCCAGAGATGATACAGCCTCACCTTTCCCTCTTCAGGACAGCCTCTAAATACATTTCTTTCCACATTAAAATATTTACCATTGCATCTTTTGAATTTCTTTTTCTGCTGCTGCTGCTGCTGTGATATATATTTCTCTGTGAATGAACACTACTCAATGGTGCTGAATTAACTTGGGAAGACACTTAAGGGGTTCTCTAGTTACGTCAGAGGGATGGGATTTTTTTTGGGGGGGGGGTAGCATCTGAGCCATGCCTTGTCAATGCAATTATAAATGAAATAATAAAACAGTCCCCTGACCTGCTAAAAGACTACTGTACAGAAGGACATAAACCATAAGTGAGGCAAAGTTCCAAGTTGTTTTGTGTTCCTCTTTGCAGACTTTCTGCTTACACAAAACAGAAAGATACTGCAGCAACACTCAGCTAATACAAAGCTGAAGATATACCTAATTTTCATTTCGTTCCTTGCCTTCAGCATCTTCTAATCAGGTTTTCGTCCGGGATGAATTGCTTTCCTTAGTGGATTCCTTTACTGTCATATTTTTTCAACAGGTTGGAAATGAGAAGAGCAAGGGAATGACAGCGGCCCTCTACTCTCCAATGAGCTACATTAAAGCTTTATTTAGAGGTGGGCTATATGGAGCCATTTTTGGAACCTTAAAGCCTTCTGCAAATGCGATGCCCTACAACTCCTGACTGTCTAAAGAGGATGGGACTTCAGCCACTTCTGAATACGAAAGGCGCAGATTGACAGGGTTACCAAAATCTAGATAACCCCTCAATGTCAAAGAAGAGACAAAGAAAAGTCTAAATTCTCTGCTGCTGTTTGGTGCGTTTTGATGTCAGCCATCAGGTAGCCTAACAGACTGCCCTTAAGACTTCATTTCAATCTTTTAAAAAAAAACCAAAAAAAACAGGTACCACTGAAGAAAAACGGATTTCTGAACGCATACAGAGTATTTTCCCACCACGAGGTAACCAAAGCCTAATAAATAGGCATTTCCACTGCGGTGCGAGAAACCGCTAGCTACTTTCTTTTTGGGGAGGCGGGGGGGGG
>NW_015386830.1:582102-604574 GCF_001527695.2 Protobothrops mucrosquamatus
AAAAAAAAAAAGTAGACTGTACAGCTTTAGATTACGTACCATTTCATCATAAAGCTTTTGAATAAAAAAAAAATGTCCACTATTTTGTGAAAAAAAATAGTGAACATAATGTGAAAATAGTGGACTGTCCACTCAAATAGTGGACACCTGGCAACCCTATCGAGCAAAAACAAGGGCGCTGTGAAAGTGAAACGGGCAACTCAAAAAGGGAACTGGCCTGAATTCCTACCGTAAACACCTGTGACCTTCCAGAAGTTGTGGAAGCGTAACTTGCAGCTTTCTGAGCTAACCTAACTGGGAATTGTGGTTCGGTTACATGTAAAAGGCTGGAGTTTCATGCAAAAGTGCAGCTAGAGAAAGCTAGTTCATAGTTCAGCACAAGTGGTACCTGCTGCTTCAAAACGAGAGTTTTCATTTGGGATGGGGCCCGGCAGCCTGACAGGAGGGAAATTGTGATATGCACAAGACCACTTAACACAACTTTCCTTTCTTGGCAGGGAGCTTTGTGGCAGCATATTTTCTTTAGTCTACAGGTGTTCACCCCAAAGAAAAGGAGATGCTATGGCTAACCATTTAAGCAGCAAAAGACTGCGATGAGAAGGTCTAATTAAATTAATTTATTGCTAATTATTCCTATGCACAGAGTAATGGTTAATACCTGTTTAAGGTTCAGATGAGGGTCAACAGAATTCAAGGGAGGTTAGACTTAGTTTGCTTCTGGCTATATAGGGATTCTAGGCTGATCCCTCTTTTAACTCTGCCCCCAGGCTCCTTCTTCTACATCATCCAGAACAGCACAAAACCAATGGAATAGGGTTGCTTGCATTGAAGTTTGTTCCAATGAAACAGCTAATACAAGTATTAAAAGATTGTTTTTATTGTTTTTAAATGTTTTAGTGTCTTAATTTTAATAAATACTTTGAATTGTAAGCTGCCCAGAGTCATTGACTGAGATGGGCAGTTATAGAATTGATTGATTGATTGAATGAATGAATGAATGAATGAATGAATGAATGAATGAATGAATGAATGAATGAATGAAGTAGCTTAGAAGGCAGACTAAAAGGAGTCAGGAGTAGAGAAACCAGCATAACTATTACATTGTTTTCATTCTCAAACTGGCCACCCTATGCTCTGTTTTCTCCTGAAAAAGAACAAAGCCCTGTAACTAAAGAGAAAAAATTGAATCAAAGAATAACTGAGCATCTGACATTCATGAAAAATCAGGTCTATGTATGAAAGTCCATTAAACTGATTTACTGCTGATCATGCCTCTGCACAGAAATCTTCTTAACTTGCAGTTAAGTAACAGTCAACAGAATTCAATGGAAGTTGAACTTAATTCAGTTGTGGCTCTGTTGGGATTCTTTTAACCCCACCCCCAGGTTCCACCACTCTTCCTACTCCCAACTGCCTTTGTATCTTAAGTGGAACTAAAACTCAGAGTTTCCTGGATTCTAGCTTGGTGCCTTAAATATGTCACTAAACTGACTCCCATTAATACTAAATACTAAATGTATTGCCTAATTTCCTATCCTGCATCAATTGTCCCCTTAGTTTGGTTCACTGCTTGTACCAGCTCAGAGCTTTGGTCAAGAAAGAAAGCCAAAATGTTATTGGTAGAAAGCAACCAACATTGTTTTGTCCCCCTCAGTGCAGTTCATTGCTGAGATAAACAGCCATTTTCTAATTTTTTAGGCTTTTTGCTCTTTATAAATGCTCTGTATCCAAGTTATAGAAACTCATCGTTTTCAAAATCACAAGCATGAAGGCCATTCCAAATTGTCAAAAGCGTTTTCTGCATCAAGAGGAGAAAAAAAATCACAGGTGCTTTTTAATTTGTTTAATCTTGTTAATAACATTCAAAATGTGTCTAATATGGTTTCTCATGTATCTTTTTGGGGGAAACATCCAGTCTACTCAAGATGTATCATTTTAATTTAAAAGCCTAAAAGTCTTTTTGCAAGCACTGGGACAACTGATACCCAGCAGACGTAACTACAGTATGTGATGCCAGTGTCCCCCAAATATGAAAATTTTTAGGAAACTCCATATTTTTTACAAAGATCACCTGCAAATGAAAACAGAGGCTCCATTCAAGCTGTGCAAGAAACATAGCAGAAGCCTCCCCATTATTAAAATTCAGACAAGATTCTTCAAATTCTGAACATGAGTTTCTGCAAACATCCAACAGAATGAACTCTCTTAATGCTTCTCCTTTTTTGTTAATACTTCTAAGATTGTAGGCATTGTCCCAGGGAAAGAACCATACCTTCAATCGAAAGATAAAACATATTTTGATTTGAACATTCCCATTTAAACCAGAAAGAAAGAGCAGGCTAGACTGGGAATGGGTGTATGTGTCTAAATATATGTATACATTGTATACTTTTCTTAGCTTTCCGATACTGATTTGAAGGACTAAATTTTGAGCCATTGAAATACAGTAGTTGTAATCATGATTTATTCTATCCTTTGGCTGTGTCCAAATCTGATCATCACAGTAATGCCTTTTGTTTAAAATAATGATTAAGAGATCCTGTCTATCACTGCTCATTCTGCTAAAAAAAAATATTCTTATTCCCATCCTCTCGGTCAAGAAAGGAGAAAGAAAATGCCATTTTTCTCTTCCATTTCACAGCTTATTAATGATTTCCCAACTTCCTGAAGTAAAACTTAGTTTTCTTTTTATTTGTTAATTTCTCTGGGAAAGGATAAAAGTGGTCATCATCTGGTCAAGGGAGAAGAACGTTCTCTCACTTTTATTTTCTCTCTAACCCTTTCACTCAGATAACCCATTGTTACCAAGAAAGCTGGTATTATCTCTCTTTCTCCTTCTTCATCCCCTCTTGAAACCAAAGATCCCCTTTCTTTTTTCTTCCCTCAAATGATACTTTCTTTATTCTCCATTCTTGAGCTAAACTATGCCCAGTGCCTTTCTTCCAACTCATTTAGCACATCTGTGTATGTATGAATGGTACTCATTTTTGCTTTTCTCCCCTCTATTTTTGGTTTCTGCTTTCTCTGCCTATACCTGCTCTTGGTGTTTGTTTCATTAAGCTGAATAGCTTCCCAAAAGGTCTTATTTCCTCTGCCTTTTTAGAAAAGTTGCTCTTTGTCTTTCTCTCACTGAACTGAATATATTAAATTCAGTTCACGGAATGATAACACTGCAGTGAAAATTGCTGGGAAAGAAGTATGGCAGGAGTTACTAAGGGCACTGGATGAAGCAGATTGGTTTCAGGCCTGGGAATAGGACAGAAATTGCACTGGGTACTGTTGATAATAATCTCAGTGGGATTTAAATTGGGAAAATGTGCCCCTGTTTGTCCTGCCTGATCTCTTGGCAGGAAGCGTTCAATACCATTTTCCATGACAATCTTTTGACAACCTGCAGGGCTTGGAAGTCAGGAACACTATATCCTAGTGGTGGTGAACCTTTTAGAGACCGAGTGCCCAAACTGCAACCCAAAACCCACTTATGCATCGTCGAGTGCCGGGTGGGTGTGGCCCATTGGGTGGGTGTGGCCCTTGGGTGGGCATGGCTGCGGTGGTAACGGCAGACTGGGTGGGACTAAAAAGTTCGATCAATCAATCCCAACTTCGCAAGATCTTTTTTTTCCCCGCGAGAAGTTGAAATTGATTGATTGAACCTTTTTTTTTTGCACACGGCGGCGGAGGCCTAAAGCGAAAAGGTTTTATAAAACCCAGCTGAAGGCTTAGGACAGGGGCGACGGCACGCGTGCCCACAGAGAGGGCTCTGAGTGCCGCCTCTGGCACCCGTGCCATAAGTTCACCACCAGTGCTATATCCAGTGATTCCACTCCCTCCTAATTGGGCATATCCAATCAGTTCTGGTGTAGAAGTGAAATGAAACCGAACCTTTAGTCACTTATAATATGTAGGGTGTAACATTTGCATGAAATGGTTGGGAAAGTTCAAGAAGAAGTATCGTCAATATGTTGATGATATCTATCTTGATGTCTCTATCCAAGATCAAATAACAAATGTGACAGAAATCTTGACTATTGGCTAGGAGGAGTTAATGAAATATAATAAAGGTAGGATGAATTCCAGAACGTCAGGGATGCTAGTTGTTCAGAACCCTTCATACTGCTTTATATTTGTCATTACTCATGAAAGAACAGGCCCACAATTTCTGGATCCTTCAGTACTCATATCTCCAGTAGGTAGAGGCTATGATCAGGAAGACTCCCCCCCCCCCACTTTAGTAGATGTGCCACTTGCAGCCTTTTCTGGAGCGGGAGGCTCTGGCAACAATAATTGATATCCTTGTCACCTCACAAATTGGATTACTGCAATTTGTTCCACGTGGGGATGCCCCTGAAGGCAATTCAGATGCTTCATCTGGCTTAAAATGCAGTTGGTGACCAGTCATTATCAATGCAGCAGAATACCACTAATTTTGCAGGAGCTGCAGCAGATAGCAATATGATTCCAGATACAATTCAAAGATCTGGTTATTCCCACTAAAGGCCTCTACAGCTTGAGTCCCCATTATCTTCAGGACAGTCTGACCCAAATCTGTACAGTCCAAGAGGTTAGGTTGAAATTCTTAGTAGCACCTTCTAAAATGAGGATGGTCCCATTTTCTGATGTTTTCTAAAGGCACTTGTTTGGTTTTGTTTGTTAAATTTGCTGCCTATTTCATCATGGGGCTATTCTAGGCAGCGTTTGGAAGAGAGGATACACTGTAGTTGAAATCAGTCAAATTGTGGGATAAGTAAAGGGCCTGCATGATTGGTTTATACTTTTGTTTATGTTGCTTTTAATACTATGGTGTAGTGTTCATAGCTGATTTTATAAGCTACTTTGAGACCCAAGAGATGACACATATGAATCAATATAAGAAGTGCATTATAAAAATAATGAGACTGCTGAAGGCTCTGTTATTTGATGTCAGTTTCTTTTAAAAGAATTAACAATGGGAGTAAGAAACAAATATACTAAAAGTTTTTGATTATAAAAAAAAAATCAATGGGAGCAGTTATTGTCTGTATCTCCCTAAAATGAGAACTGGCTATTTTAGGTAAAGGAGCAAGCTGAGCAATGTATTTATTTGTTCAATTTATGTAGCCATCCATCTCACATACATGAATCTGGGCAGCTTACAAAATTAAAAACACAAAAAGCAATACAAAAAGAAGTAAAAACAAATAACCGCAAGAACAATTACCTGGTCTCAGCCCACTGAAACAGTTCCAGGTAATCTGCTTCAGGCAAGATCCTCTGAAGCAATGACTTTCTCAACAATATACCCTAAAACAAGGAGGCTGAACCCTGGACAATTGTCCAGCCTGGTTTGGTCTTGTGATGGATTCTCGAGGAGAGGGTGGATCAGTGAGTTGGCACTGCAATTTCTTAGCCATCATTTGTTCCTGAACATTATTTTTGCATTAGTTAGAGTTGGCAATTTATACCTAAAACTATATAGTAAGATGAGCCCGGGAACTGTCAAGATGAACTTCTCTTAAGTCTTAAGAGAACATGCCATCCATGGTTTTCAAACTGGGAGTCCCTGTACTAGAATTATACCATTAGCTTTCAGAAGTAAACAGAAGATCTACCATCAGCTTGTAAATCTGACAATACTGTGCTACATCTGACTCATTAAAAGGGGACTTTTGAGGCTGAAATTTGTGTATATGCCTTACATGTCACCTCTCAATGTGAAGACTCCATAAACATCAAGCAAGAATCTTCAGTCTTCTTGGCAAAACAGCAAATCATCCAGTTCATCTAAATACAAGCTGAAAATCCAACAGGAAAGATTGTTCCACTTGATGTCATGGATTTGGATGCATTTTTAATTAGCTGAAACTCACTAGTCACCCACTGAGCAACATGTATAATTCTTAAATGCTATTACCAAGAGAAAGAAAAGGCTAAAACCAGCTTCCTAGAAAATATTTAGCTTTTGATAAGGCTTAAAGTTGGAATTGGTCTCCTCCATCCTCAGACTGAGAGAGGACATTTTAAAATCAGCACCTTGGCTTAACTGACACACCCTAACTCATGGTCTTTTATTAGGAAGTGGTCTAAATGTTTTCAAGTACATTTATTTCCCAAATCTTCATGATTTATAGGTGACATAAAAGAATACAATGGCAGTGAATAAGAAGAATGCAGATCCGATCATGGATGAAGAAGTTATACATTACACAGATTTTACTAGAAAGGTAGAGGCAATCTATATTGTCCCAGGTTTTCTATTCAACACCTGAGAGAAGAAACTAATTCCAGCATGTTGACAGTAGGAATCCATTCTCAGATTCTTTTCAAGATCTCAAATATTTTGAGTTTAGTTCTTACATCTTGATCAGGGGTGTCAAACTGCCAGCCCATGGGCCGGTTGCATCATACGGAGCTTGCATCCACCCCAGCTCCGGCAATGCAAAAAAAGTCACAATACATTGCAACACGTTACATGATGCGGCGAGTTTGACACCCATGGTGTTTGACACCCATGGTGTCTAGATGGTCAAACAGAGTAAGGATTTGTAACTCCTACTTGAGATATTAAGAGGGGGTTTAATGTAGTGTTGGAATCTTCTACACCAATGGTGTAGCTTTAATAGAAAATTTTCCTTCTCCCTGGAAATGGAAGTGACATTATATGCTCTTTCAGTATCATTCCTAATTTCTTTAGGATATGAGTAAGCCAAAAAATTGCTCTGCAAAGAGTAAGGGATATAGAGTTTCAGTCTGAAGTTAATAGGCTGTTCCAATATGACTGAAACTGTATAAATAAGAGCATTTGCAATCCAGCAAGATAGCTACAAAATCCTAAAGCTGAGGATAGTATTTTTCAAAGCCAGACATAACATCTTACCATCCATGCTGCTAAAAGGCAGATGGTCCAAAATTCCATTAATCAAGCATATCTGCCATGTGGCAACAAAAAGATTGAAACCATTTTGCATGTATATTGTAAAGTCTATAGGGATAACAGGTCTGCTTATATTGTACCCTTAACAGGTAAATTTCTAGGAAGGCCAGTCAACTGCTCTGTGAACCATCCTCTAGATGTTTTGAAACTCGTTATTACTTGTGCAGTACTCAAATTCTGTGCTGAAGATAAGGCATATCTAATCGCAGAAAAAACCACTTTATTTATCACTTTAGATTTAATGTATACTAGCTATCTTGTTTTTTGACGATATATATTTTACTTCATAGATTGTAATAATTTACAATCTATGGGAAATTAATCCACTATTATAGTAGTAGTAGTAGTAGTAGTAGTAATAGTAATGATGATGATGAATAGTGATGATGATGATGATGATTGATGATGATGATGATGATGATGATGGAAGGGACATTGGAGATTATTTAGTCCAACCACCTGCTCAGGCAGGAAACCCTATACCATTTCAGACAAATGGCTGTCCAGTCTCTTCTTAAAAACTTCCAGTGTTGGAGCATTCACAGCTTCTAGACGCAGGTAGTTCCACTGACTAATTGTTCTAAGTATCAGAAAATTTCTCCTTAGTTCTAGGTTGCTTCTCTCTTTGGTTAGTTTCCATCCGTTGCTTCTTGTCCTGCCTTCAGGTGCTTTGGAGAACAGCTTGACTCCCTCTTCTTTGTGGCAGCCCCTGAGATATTGGAACACTGCTATCATGTCCCCCCTCGTCCTTCTCTTCATTAAACTAGACATACCCAATTCCGGCAACCGTTCCTTATATGTTTTAGCCTCCAGTCCCATAATCATCTTTGTTGCTCTTCTCTGTACTCTTTCTACAGTCTCAATATCTTTTTTACACTGTGGTGACCAAAACTGGATGCAGTATTCCAAGTGTGGCCTTATCAAGGCATTGTAAAGTGGTATTAACACTTCACGTTATCTTGATTCTATCCCTCTGTTAATGCAGCCTAGCACTGTGTTGGCTTTTTTGGCAGCTGCAGCACATTGCTGGCTCATATTTAAGTGATTGTCCACTAGGACTCCAAGATCCCTCTCACAGTTGTTACTATTTAACAAAGTATCACCTACTATACCTGTGCATTTGGTTTTTCTTGCCTAAATGTCGAACCTTACTTTTTTCACCATTGAATTTCATTTTTTTAGATAGCGCCCATTGTTCAAGTGTGTCCAGATCCTTCTGTATCTTAAGCCTGTCTTCTGGAGTGTTGGCTATTCCTGCCAGCTTGGTGTCGTCTGCAAATTTGATGAGTTCCCCATCTATCTCCTCATCCAAATTGTTGATGAAGATGTTGAAGAGCACTGGGCCTGAATATATGTTCCATTTTAATGTTCTTTTATCTTTGTTAGAATTTCATTTCAGCTCTTTGATTTAACTTTACTATTGGGTTGTTTTAATTATTTTTTTATGGTCAATAATTCAGTAACAGTATTTCATTTCATTTTAGACCAGACATGTCAAACACAAGGCCCGGGGGCCGCATGCAGCCCATGAAGTGGTTTCATGTGGCCCATGAAGCCGTCCTGGAAACAGTGAGGGAACGGCCCCCACTGCCTTGGCCCTGGCCCAGGCTGGCCGGGAGCCAATGTACAATTTTGTGGTGGCCATCTATGCTGAAATGCATTCAGTCTTAGTTCCACAAGGCCGTCTGGAAACAGCAAGGAACCAGCCCCTGCCGTGTCGGCCCCACCCTCTAGGTGTATGCTGGGGAGGTGTCACCCTTTGTGAGGAATGAAGAAATGCACCATCACCTGGAAGTGGCCAGCAAATGGCCCTCACCTACTTCACATATCCGGCTTGATGGGCTCCAGCAGGCAGTGAGGCTCCTCCAGTGGACCATGCCTTGGCACTTGCCCCGGGGTCCCACCCCCTTCTGCCAGAGACCCTCAGATCTGTCCCACTCCTGCCCAGGCCCCCACAGGCACCCTTGACGCGAACGATGTAGAGCTGGCAATGCCCATTCAATAGGTCACACCCACTCCATCCACACCCACCTAGTAGGCCACACACACCCGCCCCCCCTGAGGGCAACCGTAATGCTGAAGCGGCCCTCAATGAAATTGAGTTTAACACCCCTGTTTTAGACCAACATTGATGGACAACTTCAGGACCCATCCATTTTGGAAATGCCAGCTAAGGGTTTCAAGGTCATTGTGGCAAACATGAGCTGGTAACTGATATAGGCACTTTAGAATATCAACCTTCTGAAACGTCACAGACTTTACATGATCGAGTACTTGCTTTGCTCTAGACTAGAAAGGCATTAAATATAGATCTACCTACTCCTAAACACAGGGACCAAGCTTTATACATATTTCAGTCCAGAATATAAATTCTAGGCTTTTTCCTCCTGCCCTTTTGAATCTATGGACTTTGGGACATTATTTTCATGGCCTTGAGAGTTAGAGACATATATTCTTTATGTAGCCTTCTGTTCAGCCTGAGAATCATTTATTACCTTTCTTGCTAGATTCAGTTCTTATGCCACCTCCCTCACTTTCTTCTTCACTTCCCCCTTCAGATCCAGAGTGTCAGATGCATTTCCTTCCCCACTCCTATAGTTGTGGGAGTTTAAAAGATGCAGTATTGGGTTCCTCCTTCCTATTTCTTTATGGGTGCAGCTGAGAGAGTGCTTCCTTTCCAGCATATTTAACTCTTCCATCTGTGCCCTGGAGACATGAAAATCCCCTCTATAACTGAAACTGGAGAGATTTTCTTCTTTTCAGTTCCTTCTACGCCAGACATGTCAAACACAAGGCCTGGGGGCCGGATGCGGCCCGTGAAGTGGTTTCATGTGGCTCGCGAAGCCATCCTGGAAACAAAGAGGGAACGGCCCCTGCTGCCTTGGTCCTGGCCGAGGCCAGCCGGGAGCCAATGTACAATTTTGTGGTGGCCATCTTGGCATTTTCCCCAGTGGACCATGCCTTGGCACTTTCCCTGGTCCCACCCCCTTCTGCCAGAGACCCTCAGATCTGTCCCACTCCTGCCCAGGCCCCCATAGGCACCCTTGACGCGAATGATATAGAACTGGCCACGCCCACCCAGTAGGCCACACCCACTCCATTCACACCCACCCAGTAGGCTGTACCCACTCTGGCCATACCCCCCCCAGGGCAACTGCAATGCTGATGCGGCCCTCAGTGAAATTGAGTTTGACACCCCTGTTCTACACTCTTCCACCTGATAAGTATAAAGGAGGCATTTCTACAATTCTACCCAATTCTCCTACTCAATTTTGTGCTGGGCAGTCTCTGACTCTTTCATTAGGCCTATCAATGTCTCTCTACCTGTTCCCAAAACTACTTTCATCTCCCTCCTTCCCTGAAGAATTACTGGCAAGTGCCAATGCCCAAATATTTGGCTAGTTGGGTGGAAACAGACAAGGGGTGTGTATATCATCTGCTGCTTCCCATGGTTATTCTGTGTCTCGGTAACACTTCCAATTCACCCAATACTCCTCCGTGCCATCCTGTGTGAATCTAATTTCATCATGAGTTATTTGATCAAGAATTATGGATTTTGAGGGCACGGGAGGTTAGCTAAAAGAATTATTAGTGGTAGAAAAATCTATGGCTGAATTGCAGAAGGATTATTATATGTTCTTTGTCAATATTTAAATCAATCTTTTTTTAAATAAAGGTATAAAGTTTTTTTTAGCAATGTAGTTGGTTTTGGGAATTGTTTTGTTTATAGCCCTAGTTCCACACTTTCATCCCCAATCTCCCATGACTTTCTCCTTTTCATTGTTGTTTATCACTTTTGAGATTGTGTTGATCCTTTAACGCTGTTGTATATGAATGTACTTTTTGTTGATTAGCATAACAAAAATATATTCTATAGCACTTTGAATGAAATCAGGTAGATAACTAGAGAAACCAGAAAATTACTGCATGTTTACTTGTAACAGTTTTTGGCTATTCATAGTTATATAGCTGTTCATCAAAATAGGCTGACAGACGGTTTTGTCAAAGGTGATATAGACAACAATTAATTATAGCCTTAAACTAGAAGAACTTTTCAGCAGATGCTGCAGTTAACTTAGAAAAACCCATAATAGCTATTAGCTATTTATTAGAATTCATTAGAATTGTAATGCAGAACATTGATGCTGTAGTTCAGGGGTAGTCAACCTTGGCTCTTTTATGACTCGTGGACTTCAACTCCCAGAATTCCTGAGCCAGCTAAGCTGGCTCAGGAATTCTGGGAATTGAATTCCACGAGTCATAAAAGAGCCAAGGTTGACTACCCCTGCTGTAGTTAATTATTAATTTCTTTAGTACCTATAATGTGAAAGACATCATATAAACAGAATATGATCTCACAATGTCTTCTTCCCTTCCAACTCATATGTTTAATGTAAGATGGGAATGTAGCACTAAAGACTCTTCTCTTTCTCCACCAGGAGAAATCATAAATTGATATGCCATTTACACTTAAACACCCGCAATTACAAATGATTATTACCACCAAGAAAATGCTGTATAAATTCCAACTACATTTCCATGAAAGTACCATGCTTACAGCAAGACCTGGCAACATATTAAAGTTGTTCTGATTTAGGATCACATTCAAGAAAGATTATTTGCATTCTTACAACTTACAAACCCAAGATATTTTATTTTAAACACTTATTTTTGTAACTGTCTTCTCAGTCTCTAGTACTGAGCAGTGCAAACTAATACAAAACAATGAATACGTTAGGCTAACTTAACTTACGATAATTTATTATAACTAGGGTTAGGTCTGTCTAAACAACCTTAAGACTGAAAAGAAGTGTAAAAATGTCTATATAGGGATTTGACAAATACAAAGAAAGTAAGATTTTAATTCTGTACTTACCTGGAGATAAGTCCCATTTCATTCAATGTACCTATACACATACATATTTGATCTGAAGAGTTATTAAGAGCTACTAGTCATATATAATACCCTTATATATTCAACAAAGTACTGTCCTTTACAGGCAATCAGCATTTTTAATTCAGAGACATCATCTTTAATCTACAGCAATTCCCGAATCCCAGTCAGTATGGATAATGAGAAGTTACCAGGGAAAGTGTTGATTCTTAATGGTACATTCTACTACACTCACTTATCTAGTAACCGTTTGCAAATATAGTGTTAATAAAAAAAACTCGATTTCTAACCCATGCATGTATTTACAACCCAATTTTGTGTACCTGAAAAACAATGCAAACTGGAGTGAGAGTAAAGGTGGCATAGCTGTATGAGATAATAATAATAATAATAATAATAATAATAATAATAATAATAATAATAATAATAATAATAATAATAATAATAATAATAATAATAGCAATAATGATGATGATGATGATGATGATGATGATGATGATGATAATAATAATAATAATAGCAATGATGATGATGATGATAATAATAATAATAATAATAATAATAGTAATAGTAATAGTAATAGTAATAGTAATAGTAATAGTAATAGTAATAGTAGTAGTAGTAAAGTTGGAAGGGACCTTGGAGGTCATCAAGTCCAACCCTCTGTTCAGGCAGGTAACCCTATACCAGTTTCTTCTTAAAAACTTCCAGTGTTGGAGCATTCACTTTATCTAAATGTGATGGCAGTTACAGTGATCTTCACGGCATCTCTATCTATCCCTTATCCTTTCTCTCTGTGTTAGATGTTCACTTAGTGACCATTTTGCTTAACAGCCTGTCATTGGAACAGAATTCAGTCACTAAATGAGGACTGGATCCAATTCAGAGAGATGATTGTGCTCTTTGAGCAACTCTCTCTCTCTCTCTCTCTCTCTCTCTCTCTCTCTCTCTCTCTCTCTCACACACACACACACACACACACACACACACACACACACAGCACAACCATCTCACAGCATTGCTAGGTGGAAAATAGGAGGAAGGTGTGTTGGATATGTTCAACGCCTTGAATTCTTTGTAAAAATAAAGATGGGCTACAAATAAATAAATAAATATGACCTTATCCAAATTCTTCTCATCCACGTAGCTTTTTGCTATGAGACTTTGAACCAAATCTCTGCAGTAAACCTGATTAAACTCTTTATGTTTGTTTGCTTCTTCAATTCATTGTTCAGCACTACAACTACAACTGCTGTTCAGAGTGCCTCAAGAATTTTCTTTCTTTAAAAAGAAAAGGTAAGTGCCAGGGGAAGCAAGGTTGCAGTAAGGCTTCTCCCCTAACATTCACTCCTTTTTAAAAGAGGCATGCTGCATCAAAGGGAAAATGCTCAACATGGAGAAGTTTGTCTATATCATGATTGATGAGCTAGTAGGAAGGAATCACTCTGCTGTTTTCTAGTGTACCCTGAGCATTTCTGTGTGTGTGTGTGCAGAGGCACGTACACAGTCATGCAGGTAAGGTATGCTAATGCATGCCTTCAGAAAATACAGTAAGTCATTCAGTATTGTGTCTCCGAATAATACACACGTAATAAATAACATGAATATTGATTACACTATGTGGTAAAAAATAAACACCAGCCTTCCTGTGAGTAAGTCACAGCTCCTGCCTGGAAATGCCTGCAGATTCAATATTTGCAAAGCATAAAAGGTGCACTGAAAAGAGGGCAGATGTGGGTGCTGGAGAAGAAAGTTGAGGACAGATGTTAGAGGATTATACAGAAGCCTTTGGAGGAAGTACCTGGGGGATTTCCCTTATCTGTCCTGTATAAACAGGCTTCCCCACCCTTTTAAGTTTCCTGGTTGCTCAGAAAAGAAAGCTAGTTCCTCATAGTGGGAAGCCTTAGTCAGGTGGAAGAAAGGGCCAGAGATTATGTGCTCACAGCTGAGGCTGGAAGGCCTATAAAGATCCTGGTGTAAAAGCAAGAGAACAAACCTCAAACTGCTGCCACTAGATTCATTTACTTCCTTGGTTTGATATTTTGAGAGTGCATAATCCATGTAATTTCATTCAGTGTTGGGCTGATAAATGTTTAACTATTTATCTGTCACCGAGATCTTTGTCCCATTAATCCTAAGAAATGTTCAGCTAAATATAGATTGGTTTGCTATATATGTTGTTATATATAGCTGTGGTGGCGCAGTGGTTAGAATACAATATTGCAGGCTAACTCTGCCACAGCCCAGAGTTTGATCCTGACCAGGTCAAGGTTGACTCAGCCTTCTATACTTCTGAGATTGATAAAATGAGGACCAAGATTGCTAGGGGCAATATGCAGACATTTCTAAACCACTCAAACAGTGCTGTAAAGCACTATAGAGCAGTATTTAAGTCTGTGCTATTGCTATTGTTATATAACAATATTACATTTTGTAGTTCTGGGCCAAAAAGAAAACTAAAACAAGAAATGGGAGGGGATTATCATCTAGTGCTGTTGATGTGCTCAAGAGTCCCACCAATATCCAGGATTCTCTTTTTGCTTTATAAATAAATAATAAATGATAAAATACACACACACACACACACACACACACACACACACACACACATACGTATATAAAATTTATAGGCCACCTATCTTACCTCAAGGTAACTCCATTATATTTGCAATCTGTCTGTCCAGGATAAACATGCATTGCAGGCAGCCCAACAAAGCTCTTATTTCTGCTAGAGCAGGGGTATCAAACTGCCGGCCTGCGGGCCGGATGCATCATAGCGAAACCGCGCCCACCCCATTGCTGTCAATGGCAAAAAAAGTGATACATTGCGACATGTCATGTCACATTGCGAGTTTGACAACCCTGTGCTAGAGTGTTTCAAAGTACCGAATAGGCTTATATCACAATATGTGGCAATACCTGACTGACTTTAATGGATTTAGAAAAAGCAAGACCATGTGGGTTACTACTAAAATAGCCCTTATGCAGATTATGCTGATAAACTGCAAAAAACTTCCTAGTAAATTGCAAACCTACTAGATTGTCAAGAAAACCACATAAATCTATCAACCTAGTAAGAACAATCTCAAAGATAACTTACTGCACATTGCTCAGTTTACCTTTAAAATATCTCACAACCTGGAATGGAATAGCCAGAATGTTTAAGGACCACTCTATTCCATGTGTGCCTGTATATAAGCAAGGTTCACCACAACATACTAGATTAGATTGAAATCACATTGGGTAATTTGTACTTCAGAGTTTATGGCAATACAGCTTTTACCCTAGTATCTTATATAAACCATCACATTCTGTCATGATATAATCATGACTTATGTAGAACATGTTATCTCTATACTTATGTTTGTTAACCCATATGTACAGTTCATTGTGTTTATATTAAAATCTTCATTGAAGTTCCTCCTGGGTGTGCTCTGCAATTTGTGGGTACCAAAGTGAGGGTCTATGTGATGGAAAACTGATCCCAAGGAGCTTTGTCTGACACCTGCTTTATTGACCTTTCAACAAAAGGCAGTGGTAGTTTTGTTTTTCTTTAATGAAGCAGAGTGTCTTTGTGTCTTTAAAACACCATTAGTGCTGCCTGTTGTTCTTATTTATCTAGAGACTCATACTCTGACATAAAAATAAAAATAAATTTGAGCTTAGAACATTGCTATTCACTTTCTGAATAAAAGAGTTAGGGTCCCTCTCTTTCTCTTTCTCAATATCTTTCAAATGCATACATACACACACTCGCACACAAAAAGGGGAAGAAAGAGGCAAGAGGATGGATGGATGGATGGATGGATACCAAACTGCTATCCATTTTTATAACTTTTGACAATCTCAGGTTGATACCTTTCTTATATCTGCTGGTACTTTTTCATTTGAGTGGCATCATCACCTGGTGCTGTTCACATGGAAACCATTTCTAATTCAGAATACTTCTTTGTGTTTTGAGAACTACAGTATTCTGGTATTTTTTTTTACAAGTTGCAGAAGCTAAAATCTTTCAGAACATGACCTTCTCCTCCATGGCTTGTTTTGAGTGGGTCTAATATATTCTATCTTTCATACTTGTCTTTTCATACCCTATCACATTGATATATGGTACAAGGTAATAGCTCTCTCAACCAATATTTAATAACCACACATTATCTCTGATAACAGTATGGTGCTCTAAGTTCCTTCTTTATAGCTTTATATGTTAATATCACACGCAGATAATATGTGCTTGTTCCCTAATTGATGTTAATGCCTCAAAAGCACAAGAGAATAATACCATTCATGTTCCTCAGCAACTGTGAATGACACATATATTGCCACTGATTCCTCAATCTCCCATTTTAAAACATTATTGCTTACTTTGCTGGGTAAACCCTTACTTTTTAAGGATTTCATTGGTTAGGCCATGGCAATGTACAGGTAGTTGTCGACTTATAACAGTTCACATAGTGACCATTTGAAGTTACAATGGCACTGAAAAGTGACATATGACCATTTTTCACACAACCTTTGCATCATCCCCAGGATCACGTGATCAAAATTCAGACACTTGGTAACTGACTCATATTTATGACCATTGCATGTCCTGGGGTCATGTGATCATCTTTTGTGACCTTCTGACAAGCAAAGTCAATAGGGAAGCCAGAGTCACTTAGCAACTATGTTACTAACTTAACAACTACAGTGATTCACTTAACAACTGCGACAAGGACGGTCATTAAATGGGGCAAAATCCACTTAACAAATGTCTCAGCGACAGAAATTTTGGACTCAATTGTTGTCGTAAGGCAAGGACTACTTATACTATTTTTACACATTTGAAGCATTTTTTTTAAGTTGAACAGCATTTGATATGAGAGCTATTCAAGCCTTTATTTTGGTTCTGATGTCTAATGTTGTTCAGTAACTGATTGGTAGACTAAGTCTCCTTTTGTTTGATGTATCACTTTTAGAACTCCTTGATTTGAATACAAGTGGTCTTCACTTAAATACAGTAACTGGGTCCAGAATTTCCTGTGCTAAGGGATACTGTCATAAAGTGCAACATCACATGATCAAGCTAGCAGTCCGGGGTTACCATTTTTAAATGAGAACTTCACCTGATCACAACTTTTGATTTCCTGCTGGCTTCCCTATTGACTTTGCTTGTGGGAAACTGGCAGGAAAGTTTGCGGGTTGCAAGCACTTGACCAGGGATACTGCTATAATCAGTCTGGGCCAGTTGCTGAGCACCTGGACCACAGGTCACATGACTGCAAGGGTGCTGCAGTGGCTGGAACTTCAAGGACCAGTTGTAAGTACCACTTGTTCAGCACTGACGCAAGTTCAAACAGTGGCTGAATGTGTGATTGTTAATTGTATGGTGGTACAAAATATTAACAATAATTATAAATACTCAGAAAAAAAGATCCCCTACAAGTTTGTTTCTGGGTATGATAACTTTTTCTTTCTTTTTTGTTGCTTTATTTAAAAAGTAATACAATTCTAACAACTATCAATACACTTTTTGAAACAAGATATTTTCAGCACAAATACAATTCTCCCAGTCTGTTGTTGTTAGATGGGCCTGTCCTTGTTTTGTTTGTTGGTTGGTTTTGGCCTTTGAGTCAGTCTTGAGTCTTAGCAACATCGTAGAGAAGTCTATGCATTTTTCTAGACAAGGTTTTCATAGGTGCATTGCCAGCTTTCTTTTTAGGGCTGGGGGAGAAATACCAGCTCAAAATCACTTTCCTCATGAAGAAGCCAAGGGCAAATTTAAAAAAATATTGCCTACTGCCTGTTTCCCTTTGAGGAAAATCAGGTCAGGAAATAGACTCCATAAGGACTACTGGAACAATATTGAGTATGAAACACTTAATCTTGAAAATGTGACGTCTCCCCATTCTTGTATCCAAGAGAATCAAGGCAGGGACATCATTGCATTTCTCTCTCCTCCCTTCCTGCACTACACCCCTAATTGCATTATTGCTGTTGAATAGTTTCTTCAAAGCCATCTTTGTTTTCCTTAAAAAACTGGGTAGATTGACCATGTAGTCACCACAAGTCAAGACTGATTCAAAGGAATGTAAAATATATGGTAATGTTAATACAGCTTTTTTAAATGTCTACATTAATCTAATGCATATAATTAAAAAAATAAATTGTAAACATACAAGATTTCTTGTAAGTAGAAATTGGCAATTTTGTTTGGTCCATCAATAGCCAGGTTTTCTCTGATCATCCTCATGATTGTTAATTAGTAATTCAACTTTCTTCCAATAGCAACATTATCTTGCAATTTATTTGTATCTGACATTACTTTTTACCTGGTAGAATTAAAACTATAACAACTAATGATAATGTAATACTTGATGTACATATCCAAGTTCCTGAAATATTATCTAATGCCTTTTCTCCCCCCCCACCCTGTATGTTTATTTTGAAAATATGTCCAGTTAGGAAGATTTAAAGAGTACAGATCTGATCTTCCATCCTTAATGGAGTTATAATCTGATTTATGTGCACTCGTTGCTGCTTTCCTCTAAATCCAAAAGAAGTTGTTTAATTGTTCATATTTTTGCATCTTAGAATAAATATCCTCCTTTCCAGAGAAATGACCTTCAGACCTCTTTTTAATAGCTTCCCCTATCAATATAGGAACCCTGTTCTTTTGTACTGCGATGGCGTGCGTGCCCACAGAGAAGGCCCTGCGTGCCACCTGTGGCATGCATGCCATAGGTTCGCCACCACGGAGCTAGGGTTTTCATCTTTTAGAAATTTTATTCCTAAGATATTCCTTTTTCTTTCCAATAATGTTTATAATAGTTTTGCTGCTTGAGCAAAATTAGGAATCTTTTGAGTGACTTTAGCATAAATTTGTGTGTGTGTGAAGCCCTTCTAATATCACCTAATTCTTTAATATTCAAAAAGGCCTAAAGCTTTAGTCTTCTCTTCATCTATCACTCTACTTGATCAGTCATGCCAAGTCGTTTTTTGATTTTTACTTTCCCTTACTTAGCTCTGTATATTGTTGAAACTCAATGAAATATCTCTTTCCTTCAGTATTCTTGGCTTATGATATAAAATATACTGAGATTTTTACCACAATACTTTCCTAATTCTATAGCAGACCATGTACCTATATCTGTAGGGCTCTACACAATTAGTATATCAAAATATGTGATGGCTCTGAGGAATTACAATTGCCATCCATTTTTCTAACTCCTGACAAAGCTTGGCCAATCTCAGCTGAGTGTTTTTCTCAGGCTCGTGAGAAACATGTTTGTTTTAGTAACAGATTTGTTTTTTTGAGAACCATCTTGTATATTGTATTCTAAACAGTCTTCTGATATTTTTCAACATTCTGCATTAACCAAATATTCTGTTTTCCAGAACAAATGCTTTTGCTTCGGTAGCCTGTTTTGAATGGAACTCATATACCCACTTTTATACGTATCTCCCTTCACACCTTCACACAAATATATAGCACAAGATACAGATAACAACACTGCTAACATTGCTAACAATATGGCGACAGGTACAATTTTAGCCTTGCTATGTTGACTTTGTAACCAAAGGGGTGGAAGGTATTACAGTTTATTTTCATGTTCATATTTTAATAGTGCTATTATTTGTTGTAAACTGTCCACAGAATATAATTGAAAATAGAGAATAAAAATGGCTCTAAGAAAAACATCCAACTTATAATTTGATGGAATCTGAGCCCTGGGCAAGGAGAGAGATCTTGATTTTCCTCCTTGCTCTCCTTCTGCAGAACTGAAGAGCTGAGCAGGTGCTGTTACTTCAAATAGTAGGGACCACATGTGTGTACACAGAATCCAAATCTTTTCAATCTTTGGTCCAGCTGCCTGGCATTTAACTATCACAGGCTGGAAAAAGAAGCAAGGGAGGTTAGCTAAAGGGTGCAGAAAAAGATAAGTTTCCCTTCCTCTTAAATTTATTGAAAAACTCATACAGACTTTCTAATGATGGTGAGAACATGCTGCTCATTCTAAAACTTCTTGATTGCTTCACTACATCATAAATCTTCCTTGGGCGGCATTGCCATCATGCAGAAAGAAAACAATAAGGAGAAAAATAAAGAGCAAAAAGCGGGAATGGAAAGGACTTTGGGGTTGCAGAGCTCATACTCATTATTCTTTGTTAGCTGCTGGTGGCTTGTTAACTTGCTTGTTTGCAGTATAATCTGAGTCATGCAGCCCAGCAAATGGGGTGTCTTACAAGCTCTGCTTGTACAGCTTTCCACTGAAGCTGTGAAACTAAAAATTGGTTTGGGCTGTGTCTTCCTAGACAGCAGAACCAAGGGCTTTGTTTGGGAGATGAGTTGCTTGCATAAGGCAGGGAGCTGGCAATCAGAGAGACCTACAAAGATCTATTTCCAGCAGCACAATTTCCATTAATCTTTTATTTTGAGCAGGGGTATATTATAATTAGGAAACTTCTGGCCTTCCTTCCTTCCTTCCTTCCCCCTCTGAAGGAAGTTCTCAAAGATTTCAACCTTTTAGGCCAACAAGACAAAGCAAAAGAGGGGGGAAAAAAAAGAAAAATCAAAAGATGAATAAAGGAGTGACTATAAAGTCAGATGGAAACTTGGGAAAGAGGAATTTATTATAAAAGTCAGAAATAATTAGCTGAAGGCGTCAAAGATGACAGGAGTATATAAAAAAATATCAACCCCTAGAATGGGAAAAGCTTTCTTAATCACATGGATATAGAAAATGCAATTATTGTGAGAAGAAGGGAACAAAAAACAGAAAAGAAACATGAATTTTGAAAAAGGGAAACACAAGTGGTCATATAAGCTGTCCATTTGTATTTTATGTGTTTCCTTTTTCTATTCCCCATTCCATATAAAACTCAATTGCAGTATCCTTCTTCTGAATTTATAAGGACTTTCCTCCCTAAAGTAATGATAGTATTCTATAATTGCATCTCCTACTGTACATAAGAACACAGAGCCTGGTAGAGTCATGATCAGGCTGCACCCATGTTGGGAAACTGCAATTAGGAGGGTGGAAAGACACCAAAAGGATAGCAACACTGTGGATTGATGATCTCTAGGCTTAAGAATTAAGTACATGGCATGGAACTTGGAACTGCTGAAAGGACTGTGTTGTAGACTGGGGATACATGATGTCATATCCCTCCCTCTCTATTAAGAGAGGCCAGTTCAGTTTTGATATCTATGGCCTCTTTGACCTCTCTTTCAAATTAGTAGTCCTCTCTGTCCAAAATGTGGACTTTGCTGTCTTCAAAAGAGTGCTCTTTGTCTTTTATGCAGTCCATCTGCATTTAAAAGTCCTTTTAGCAGTTCCAAGAAGGCTCCACATCCATTTGCATCACTCAGGTGATCTTAAGGACATAGTTCAACTTCCAAGTGGCCTCAACGACTCTCTAAAAGAATGCAAATGACCACCTGTCTGCAAGGAATATAAATCCTTCTATTCCCCACCATCCAGTCAGAGCTGAAGAAGCTTCTTGGATGAGAAGTCCAGTTGCCTCTTGAAAAGGACACAAGACAAAAACAAAAGTAAGCATTAAAAATATATATGGAGCATAGCATTCATACAACGCAAAAGAAACAGTTGTAGGAATTTTGTTACAATACAGATAGATACAGATACAGATACAGATACAGATACAGATACAGATACAGATAGATAGATAGATAGATAGATAGATAGATAGATAGATAGATAGATAGATAGATAGATAGATAGATAGATAGATAGATAGATAGATAGATAGATAGTACCCATAACCGATAAAGGAGAATATTTGTAGCTCAGGGTTGACATGAAGGGTCCTTGGTATTCTCTGAGCTTGCTTGTTTTCTTGCAGACATTTCATTACCCAAACTAGGTAACATCATCAATATTAGTAAAGAGTGTGGTTTGCTATCATAGTGGCTTTCCTGTCAGTGTTGGTGGGAGTAGTCTTAGAGATTCTTTGGTTGGACTGTTTACTGTTAGCTTCTTCGGCAGTTTCTTGATTGGGGTATTGTTTATTTGATTGTTGGTCTGATGTTAACCTTGGAGTTAATCAATGCTGATCTGAATACTGATTCCTGGTGGAGAGGTGCTTGGGTCTTTTTGTTCCCTTTTTGGCTGTTTGATTGTCTCTTTTGCAGTCTACAGATGTTGTTAATGTCTCCAGTATGTGTCTATTGATGGCTAATTTGTCAGAGTGTCAGGCTTCTAGAAATTCCCTGGCATCATTATATCTTCTTCTGGATGTCAGTTCTTAGGCAAATATGCATTATGTTAAGAGTGTGGCTTTGATCATGGCCTGAAGGAGTAAATGATTTACTCCTTTTCTATCTTATTTTCGCCATTCAACATAACTGCCTCTTATTATGATTCTGGTGGTAAACCTTTTCATTTTGCTAGCATTTCAGAGATACTTGTACTTTTCATGGAATTGGTTTTTTTTTTAATCTTCTTCCAACTTAAAAGTCCATCTACCAATCGGAGAGGGGGGGGGACCCCCTGGAGGGGAGGGCAGAGGACTTTGTGCAGTATCTGTATGACAAAGTCGCGCGGATTCGAGAAGGCTTGGACTCCGACTGGTTGGCCCAGGGGGAGGAGACGGGAGCAGGTCTTGAGACGGTTGTATGGGAGGAGTTTGACTCTGTTGCTCCTGAAGATGTGGACAGGGTCCTGG